>NC_090224.1:12625000-12877500 GCF_024489055.1 Chanodichthys erythropterus | reverse complement strand
TTTTGAGGTAACAACTTTCCTTTCTGCTTTCTTTAAATTGCACATCTGCATTGGGTGGTTCAATTTCCTTTCCGGATAATGAAGACTCCTACGGAATACATCAATAACAGCATTAATGAATGTAAATTTACCTCTTTGTCTGTCTCGGGAAGCAGAGCTACAAAGTTGTCTGGGAAAACTCCCTCTTTGCCATTGATCTCTCCTCTCCACCATCCTGGCTCTCCTGTGTCCTAAAACACCAAAACCATCCACCACTGAACATAAATTGCTTACTACACAACAGTTTCTGAATAATAGGTCTTAAAAGTTTAAATACACATCATTATGAATGGGAAATGTAGATATATCCCTTGCCACTAGATGGTGGTCATGTATAAAATATTTTCCAGCTGTGATCTGCTTCCTGCTCAAGGCCTTTGACAAATGGTGGCTGTGTGAAAACGACCTCCATGTGTCTTAACTTGAATAAAGCAAACACATCCTCATGTTTCTAACAGAACAGAAGTCATTAGTATGATATACAACAGCTACAGTCTCATATAAATGTTCAAAGTGTCTGCAGATAGCATTAAAGGTGCCTTAGAATGCTTTTTCACAAGATGTAATATAAGTCTAAGGTGTCCCCTGAATGTGTCTGTGAAGTTTCAGCTCAAAATACCCCATAGATTTTTTTAAATTCATTTTTTAACTGCCTATTTTGGGGCATCATTAAATATGCGCAGATTCAGCGTGCTTCCCCTTTAAATGCTCGCGCTCCCCGCCCCAAGCTCGCGACTCCATAATACATTGCATAAACAAAGTTCACACAGCTAATATAACCCTCAAAATGGATCTTTATGAAGTGTTCATCATGCAGCTACCCAATTATATAAGTATAGTATTTATTTGGATGTTTACATTTGATTATGAATGAGTTTGAGGCTGTGCTCCGTGGCTAACAGCTAATGCTACACTGTTGGAGAGATTTATAAAGAATGAAGTTGTGTTTATGAATTATACAGACTGCAAGTGTTTAAAAATGAAAATAACGACATGGCTTTGGTCTCCGTGAATACAGTAAGAAACGATGGTAACGTTAACCACATTTAACAGTACATTAGCAACATGCTAACGAAACATTTAGAAGTCAATTTACAAATATCACTAAAAATATCATGTAATCATGGATCATGTGTTATTATCGCTCCATCTGCCATTTTTCGCTATTGTCCTTGCTTGCTTACCTGTATAACGTCTGATGATTCAGCTGTGCACAGATCCAGATGTTAATATAAAAATATATATATATATATATATATATATATATATATATATATATATAATATATATATATATATTATATATATATATATATATATATTACACACACACACACACACACATTAGAGGTTGCGTTAGACTTGCGTTTCGCCGTCATATTGATGGACAGGATCGTAAAAAAATCCATCATAATCAATAATTACCCGTCATTTGAATTTTTATATTTTGATAAGTCATTTTTGAGAAGTCAATTTAAAACTTGCTTTATAGCTCATACAGGTTTAGACTATTTTCATCTTTGTGTGAACTTTTCCTATAAACCATTAACAACAGCAATTTCCATGCATACAATAACAGTGTGTGATATGCAATTGTAACATGTACCATTGAATCTACCTCTCTGGCATAGTTTGCAAATCTAACCTAAATCCTTGGCGAATTAATTGGTTTGAACGCTTCTGCAAAAGGTGGAGCCAAAACTGGTTTACACTGCTCCATGATGGCTAAACACTAAAGCTAAATGTCTTATTCCCTTTTTATTTTTTTATTTAGAGATGTATGTGATTGAGAAGACACTTTCTTTGCCTGTTACGTACCTTACTCAGTACATGGATGATGTCACCCTCCTTTAAATCCAGCTCATCTTGGTTAGTTGCTTCATAGGGGAATGTGGCCTTGCAGTATTCTTTTACTGCAGAGAGACAAGAAAAAAAAGAATACAGGTTACAGTGATTTGTCTTTGGTACCTACAGCAGACTCTTTACTAAAAACTGCTGTTGTAAAAAGCTGTGGAGTGCCTGAAGTGACACACTGCCAAGTTATTTGGTCTGCTTGTGTTGTGCAGGCATCATTTAATGTCTAAAGTAATGGCAGTGCGTATAGAAACATCGCCTAAAGGGATCTACAATAGCTGGTGAAAGCTATCTGTTAGCATTCCTACTTCCTGATCTGATGGTGTTTGCATAAGAAAATGCATTTCACAATACATTATACATTAGTAAAGCACAGGCATTTCCAAAAACAAGATATGCTAATCTAAAATTGGGCTTCTGATTCCCAAGAGGAGGAAAACTCATGTCAATTAGTCATAGATTTCAGGATGTCATGGATTTCAGGCATTTAATGTCTGGTCCATTTCCAGAAATCTCCTATCATTATTTTGGTTTTCACATACAGCTTTATATCACCTTTCCCATGAACTTACCTTTTCCTTTGCTCTCTGCTTCTTTTTCTCCTTTAGGGGGTTCAGGAGTGCTCAAAGGGGTGGATTTTGTGGTAGATGGTAATGATGGAATTGGCTAAAATGAAGCAGAACCACAAATGGATTTACTGACACGGCAGCCACACAAACACATGCAGTTGCACACTGGAAGGTACAGACTGAGACAGATCAGCCATGCCTGGATGAAAGGAATGCTGGATAAGCAACCACTGTTGCCCGTTACATATGTACAGAGTAAATGGCAGAGCATGCCAAATTTAGTCTCGAATTTTGCAGTGCACCTGCGCAAGGACACAAAACCAACTGTTTTTTCTGTTGTTTTGTTTTTTTAATGAGTACGCAAACAGTGAGTAAGAAACCTACAGGTATTTAGTAAATTCTCTAACCCTTACATCACATGATGATGTGAAATAAATGACCTCTGAGCTCTTGATAAAGATATAGTAGAAGATTTAACTAATCTGAATGGTATAATGGGATGCAAAATGTGATAAAAAGGGAGAGAGGAAGTATTGGTTAAATGCATTAATACTACAAGACCTAAATGACTTAAAAATAACATGGAAGGTAATTTGTGGTGCATTTAATAACATTAATATGTTGTTCACTACCATTCAAACGTTCAGTAAGATTTTCAAGAAATGAATACTTTTATACTTTTTAATGATGCAATAAACTGACCAAAAGGGACAGAAAATAAATGCTGTGCTTTTGAACTTTCTATTGATAAAAGAATCTAGAAAAAAAGTAGCACTATTTACTCAAAAATATAAATAAAAAGAAAATATTTCTTGAGCAGCAAATTGGCATATCAGAATGATTTCTTCAGGATCATGTGACACTTAAGACTGGAGTAATGGCTGCTGAAAATTCAGCTTTGCATCAGCTTTGCATGACAGGAGTAAATTACATTTTAAAATATATTAAAATAGAAAACATTTACTTTACATTGCAATATTTCACAATATTGCAGTTTTATTGTTTTTTGATCTAATAAATGCAGTAAATAAGAGACTACTTTCAAAAACATTTTAAAACCCCAAACTTCTGAATAGTATTACTATTACTTGAAAATATAGTGAGAAATGTAATTATTCAAGTGCTATGACATTATTGGTTAATATTATTCTATACTTTTTAATGCAAAGGACCCTTAAATATAAAGGCACCTATATATATGCATTTACATAGATCCACTTATAATGGATGCGGAAAAATAAAAAGCATGATATTATGAAGACAACATACTGTATACACAACACATACACAAATTAAATAATAAAAATAATTTAAAAAATAATTAATTTTTAAATAATTAAAAAACTACTAAAGCATTATCTGGAATTTTTTTTCTCTACAAAACTTTTTACTTTTGAATCTTTTCACTAATGAATCAAGCACAATATGTATTCAGGGGCATTTATAATGAACATAAATAGCGTTCATCTCGATTTGAAGTTGTCTTTAAAGGGGTCATGATAGGAGAAATCAAATTTCCCTTGGTATAAAGTACTCTTATGTGTCAAAAGACCATTAAAACATTCTGCAAGTTTCACATCCTCCTTATTATAAAAAGAGCATTTATTTAAAGCTGCAGTCCATAAGTTTTGCCTCTTTGTCACCATCTCTGTTTGAAACCTGCAATTGCAGTTATTTGCAGAATTATCAACTTTACGTGGGCTGTGCATCAGAACGGCTCCTCAGCACGGATGAATCTAATGTTTGCTGTCAGTCACCAGATCGGTGTGGATACTGTACTTTGAAATACCAGATTCTACGTCTTGAAAGTATGACCAAAATAAGAATTTTCACCAGAAAATGTCATCTGAAAAAGTAAGTAACATGTCTGCCACTTTTGTTCTGACCAACTGAGAAAGAAAGCATTACAATAAATCGCGCTGCCAACGGTGATTAGGTCGGATCACGTCAAACCATGCAAATTATTATTATTGTTATACTTTGTTCTCAAATTGTTAATGTTAACATCACCAGCATCGCATGACTGTGTATTTAGTGTGTATTAGTGTTACCTGTAGATTTCAAATTATGTAGCCACTCCGCAGTCTGAAGTCTTTTGCTTTTGACTACAGGTGAATCTCCAGTTGTCACTGATGATTGTCATTTGGAACTTTCTGGATTACAATCCACAGTCAAAATGATAAGTTTAATTATTGCAGCTGCTGTGAGAAAAGGCTATAAATTATCTGCCGCCTGTAGCATCCTCCACCATAGCCTACTAGCTGGAACTCCTTCTCTATGTAAACAGACGTGACGTAATGACACAAAGACGAACGGCTGCATGCTCGAATTTCCCGCAGAAACCCACCACTACCATCCGGATTAAGAAACATTATTACAAATGTGCCGTTGTGAATCTGGCTAAGGAAAGGACATAGTTTTGAACACTGGCTGGTTATGTACTTGCTCAAAAATTGATTTTGAATCATTTGTAACCAAAAAAAGTTACAGACTACAGCTTTAACCAAAGTCCAAAAATGGCTAGTTTGGATATTGTGGGATCTGTAATGTCAAACGGAAAATATACTGCAAACTGTAAGTAAACAATTTCATAATGCTTTGTCTTTTTATGGATAATGTTTTCAAAACACTTGCTCACGTGCAACAGCGAGTGGGCGTTGATACTTTTCTTGTGCAATGACGCAGTTTACTGACTTAAAAGAGCCTTAAAAAATCCACCCCTTAAAAACATAGAAGAGAGTCAGAATGAAGGTTGAAAAGCATTTCTCTGCATATATATATTTGTTTTTTGTGCAAAAAACTTTAAGTGGGCCTCAAGGAACATATTAAAATAAAACAAAAAAATTACTTAATGACCCCTTTAAGCCTGATACATTTCTAGTTGCTTCCAGAAATGTAGGTTAAACACTAAAATGAAAAATAAGTCATCATTTACATACCCTGGTGATGTTCTAATACAGTATGAGGTTTACTTTTCGAACCACAAAAAGAGAATTTTTAAAAAATGTCCTGCTCACGCTCATCCATATAATGGCAGTGAATAGTGACCAGCATCATGGTTTAAAAAAAAGCCACAAAAGCATCGTGTTCTCCAAGTGTTCTGGGGATATAAGATAGGATTTGGTTTAAAAAAAAAGAAAAAAAAAAAAGGATTTAACGAAATTCCTGACCTTCATTCGTCTTCTGTGCACAGCTATATCAGTGCCACATTTTATTAATCTGGGTTTCTCACAACTTGTGTGCTTTTTCTGGGTGAGTCAGAGTGAACTGCACTGCTAATAGTCTTACAAATGCCCATGCCATGTAGCCGTGCACAGAAGACCAACAGCCAATGATATTCATTAAATAATAATTAAAGTAATAATTAAATTTCTATCACATACCCCCAGAATATGACATGTCGCATGCAACCATTCTGTGAGCATTTTTTTTTTTTAAGTTTGATGATGGTTACTGTTCACTGCCATTATATGGACGAGTGTAAGCAGGATATTGTTTTTAAATTTCTCCTTTTGTGGTCCAAAAAAGAAAGAAGAACATGTGCAAATAAAACAACTCCAGGGTGAGTAAACAATGACTTAATTTTCATTTTAGGGTGAACAATTCCTTTAACAAAATGCACTTTTCACTTTTAGAAACTAAAATATGCATTGCATTCCAGCTGTCTGCGGATGTAACAAAAGGCCAGACAGTTTGAGCTGTGCAGAGCACAAATGATAATAAGAGAACTAGCCCATGCCAGAAAGCTTCAAAATCCAGCCACCCTAAATAATGAAGTCCAAAAATAGAGGCATACTGCCTAAAAAGGAAGGTCTCACCATGAGACTGTGTCTATATGTAAGGTCTTAAGCAATCACTGGCAAAACTTGTAAAGCAGTTAAACATGTAATTATCCTTCAACGCTCCATTGCTCATGGCTATGGGAATGGGCAGAACAGATTTTCATACATGCCAAGACAATGATATGATTTTATATGGCACTATTTTGTGCGAAATTGCTTTGCGGTGGAGTTCCTTCTTCATCAGTACTGCCATATCTTGCGCACACTCACACTTAAAGTGGAAATGAAGTCGGTCAAGTTAAAATTATTTAGTAAATGGATTTCCATTTTTTTTTTAAAATATAACAAACACAATAAATGTAACAATTTAAAAGAAAAATTATGCTTTCTTCTAGCTTTTGTAGCAAGGGCATTGCCATCTTGCAGTACTACAAGCAAAAGACAAGCGCAACTGCTGCTGAAATGGAAAACAGTACTGCTTCGCTTCCCGATACGCATTCAGACACAAAGTCTCACTGCCTCAAGATTTCCATAGTTATACTTAGATATACAATATGTTGCCAAAATCTGTCAGAAATTAAAATGAACCACAACCATTATAAACAAATTATAATTCCACAAATCTGATGCAAACCGCAAAATAAAGGTTTCTTACCGCAACTTCACATTTAACAATCCATACGTTGGATAATCTCCAAATGTTATCCCAATCCTATCATCTTTTTTTGTCATCATCTTTTCTAAACCTTTTGCATTCCATGCAATAAAGTTTTTTATCCAGCTTTTTCTTCACTGAAGAAGTCCTGGCTTGTTTTTGTTTGTCAATTTTTTATCAGCCCAGAATTTCCCTGCAAATAGCCATCTATTGGTTGTCTATTTGGTGATACATATTAGAGTTTATCTATTACTAGTAATAATGGCAGCAACTAAGCAGAAAATCAAAGACCAGAACCAAGACCAACCAACCTCGTGACATCACAGGTTGTAGTACTGCAAGATGGTGGCACCATCAAATGCTATAACAAAACGTTTTTTTTTTCTTTCTTTTCTTTTAAATGGTCACATTTATCGTCTTTGTTAATCATTTTTGGTTGGAGTGGAAATCCATTTACTGCTTCAGTCAAGTTAACATTATAACTGCTTCAAATTTCCACTTTATTCATTTTGATCGTGACAAATCGCAATACTAAAAGCTTTTTTTGTGGAGTTATTGGGATCAGAAATGGTCCTTACAGGAAGGAAAGACATCGTCAAGCGCAGAACAACACTTACTTTTTCTTTCTTTTCCTCATTTACAGTTGGTCCTCTTTGGGAGACTCTCAGTTTTACAGAGCCCTCTTTGAATATGTCGCCAAAGCCGATGCCCATAATCTTCTTCGGCTGGGCCATGACCCCATTGCCTGGGTGAGGGGATGTGGGGCTAGACACTCCATCTGTGTTATCTGTGAACACACACCTCTGTATGAGTACTGCAACAACAAGCTTTACAAAGTTCTGATGTAAAAAAAGGCGTTAAAAAGTCCTTTTTCACTTGCAAAGTAAACATTACTAAAATAACTGATATTATTTAAAGGATGAGTTCACAAAAAATGACATTGGAACTAAAAATCCTGACATCTGCATTAGCTGTTCTGTGATCATGAGAGTTCATGCCAGAAGTAGCGATGCACCATTTACGAATTAATCATTTTTATGAGTCTGATCTTTTCCATGAACTGATCTGTTCAAGATTGTAAGACTAACCCGAATCATTTGTTCAGTCAGACTCTCTATTGCTAATACAAAGCTCATAAAAAGTACCCAGTTTATATTGGTAATCCCCCGATTATCAGATTTAGAATGCAACCAATCAGAGGGCATTTACACTAAACTACTAAATTTGGTAATTTCTTTTATACTTTTTCAAGAAGTCTTATGCTTTTCAAGGGTGCAGTTGTTCAATCAAAAATAGCGTAAAAGCTAATATTCTTAAATAGTATAGCAATTTAAAATAACTGTTTCAATTGATTATTTTAATATATTTTAAAATGTAATTTGCTCCTGTGGTGCAAAGCTGAATTTTCAGCAGCCATTACTCCAGTCTTTAGGGTCACATGATCCTTCAGAAATCATTCTAATTAATTTGGTGCTCAAATAACATTAAAGCACTTCTTTCTTATTATCAATATTGTGGAAACCATGATAGATTTTTTTTTCAGGATTTAGCTCAAAAGAATAGCATTTGTTTGAAATATAAATATACTGTAACATTATAAAATGTTTTTACTGTCACTTTTGATAATTACGCTGAATAAAAGTACTTCTTTTTCAAAAAAAAAAAATAAATAAAAATTCTCACTACCCCCAAACTTTTGAACAGTATTGCACACTAAAATTTCACAAAATTTTATATGGCTTCAGTTGGCCTACTGCCTCAAAACAAAAACAAAAAATCATGAACAAAAAGTTTTGCCATCTGCAGATGCCTTGACTAGGTCTAACACCTCAAAAACACAGTGCACACACACCCTTAAACGTACAAAAAAACAACAAAGGTTTCTGTTGAGTGTTTTCTTGTATGGACATGCCCTCCCCGAGAATGCATCACAGGATTAGCTGAGCGGTACCTGGCTCGTCTGTAACGTCGCTGGTCTCCGTGTCTTCAGTTGAGTCAACTTCTTTGACAAAATTGGAAGGAAAGAGTCCAGACTTCCCATTCATGCTTCCGCTCCACCAGCCCTCCTCAACCTAAAAATCATTCTCAGTCAGCACTAATACAGGAATTATCAAATGCACGATTTCAAAAGACATTGAGTTTCAACTGGTTTCACTTTAGGACCCAGATTTTACATTGGACATGAAGTGACAAACCAACACAACAACAAAATTGTTTAAAGCATGATTTGTTCAATTCCTAAATTGAAATTCATTATCACCCTGCAGAGACTGAAAAATGCCAAAAATATATAAAATTATTACATTAAGTCTCTTTGTCTCTAAAGTCAAGTTTGATGGTTTCATACTCAGCAGCCAATAACTCACCACACAAAGCAATCCTTGCCACAAATGAGCCCACATTTAATGTAGTCGGGCTTAGTCTTGCATAGTTTTTTTATTTATTTATTTTTTTTTATTTTTGTTATAAAAATGTGGGGGTTGTCAAGCAACCTGTCCCTGTTGCTATTTGTCTATTACCCTATCTAGCTTCTACCAAGTAACAGACAAATTTGTGCCACAACACATGGGAAATTGAAATTACAAGCAAATCATTCTCATTTTGCAAGAAATTTTAACTATCATATCTCACACCGCATGTACCGTGTGAGAATTTATATGAAAAATGAATACATTCAACGCAAATTTCAAAACACTCAGTTATGAGATTAAATACAAAAGACAGAAGCTGCTGACCTCCTCAGTGATGTCAATGATATCTCCAATCTTCAGTTCCAACTCGTCTTCATTCTGAGGCACATATTCAAACAGGACTTTGCACTGACGCTTCTTGGGCTCTGTAATGAAAAACACAACAAGTCACTCTGGATCTGGCCTGACATGCTCAGCCAATAACGGCAGCATATAAGGGATACATTTCCCCCAGCTACCTGAAGAGGGCTCAGTGAGTGACGACTAACGCAATCAGGAAAAGCCTTCATTGAACGTGAATGCACACATACACTCTCACACACAAACACCACACCCTCTCCTTGAGATTATTCATGTGCCCTTTAAAGAGAAAGGCTGTGAGGGATAGAAGAACAGTGCGTGTAATGGACTGTACTGTTGTTTAACAACATACCGATTGTTCAGCTGACGAAGCCTCTTTTAGGAAAAAAAAAAAAAAAAAAAAAAAAAAAAAAAAATCAGTAGACCAAAACTTCATAAAACAAGTTTTGAAAGTTTTGAGTTGTGAAAATTACATGGTCTAAGAACTTTATACAATGCTTGCCATTGTAAAGACTGTAAGTCTATCCCCCACAGCTTTGTTTTCATCCATTAAATTCAATATGGTGTCTAACCTGACTAAGGTCAATTGGTGTTCCATATTACAAGCCAAATTAAGAAACTGTCACTAGCTGTGAGAAAGGTGCAATTATTCAACAATTACACTTCTTTCAATTACTTGAAAGAAATTAACACATTAAGCAAGGATGTAAAGACATTTATAATGAAAAGATTGTTGTTGTTGTTTCTTTTCATCAACTCTTTGACAAATAAACTTTCTATTCATCAAAAAAATCTTGAAAAAAAAAAATGGTCATGTTTCCAGAAAATTATTAGGCAGTACAACTGTTTACAACATTGATAATAATAATAATAATAATAATAATAATAATAATACTAATATGAAACTTTTCTTAATCAGAATATTAGAATGATTTCTAAAGGATCATGTGACACTGAAGACTGGAGTAATGATGGTGAAAATTCAGCTTTGCCACCACAGAAATAAATTACATTTTAAAATATATTAAATAAAAAAAAAAGTAATTTTGAATTTAAAATATATTTCACAGTATTTCTGTTTTTACTGTATTTTTGATCAAAGAAATTCAGCCTTGATGAGCATAAGACACTTATTTAAAAATATTATATATATATATATATATATAAGATAATTATAAGATATATATTTATCCTATCGACCCCAAACTTTTGAACAGCAATGTATATGTTGCTAACTATTATGGATGAGTAAAACTACATATTTTTAAGAAACCAGTTCCTGGGATGTCTGAATGACAGTTTACCAAATTAGTCTTAAGAAAGTGATACATTTGATAAATAGAAACTTATTTGAAATATATTTTTTGCATTATAAATGTCTTTAGTCATTTTTGATCAATTCAGTGCATTCTTGCTGAATAAAAAATATTAATTTTTTACTGACCCCAAACTTTTGAACAATAGTGAACTTTGGATTATTATATGAATACCATAGTATGTGAATATAGTCATCATTCAGTATCATGGTATATCAAAACGACAGTACCGTTTAATCGAGGGCCCATGTAAACACTATCTCTATGGTTAGCTTGAAATGAAAGCTGCATTGGGCAGAAACTAAACTAAATATCCAATAATTCCTCAAGGGTATAACCTGCACAGAGGGAGGGTAAACGCAACTACATTCCACTGTTATCACTGTTTTAGATGGTTTGTTCAGAAGAAACCTTGAATGTAGGTTGGCATCACAATCGCTGTATTCTGTGATAATGTTCCTATGCAGCTGGAAAGGATCAAGTGGACTTCCTCTAAAATCTGAGACAGTCATACACTCAAGTCTCAGACAGAGGAAATGAAAATAGGCTACATGGCCCAACAGGAAAGCTACTGCTGCCCACTACTGGCCAAAGCTGTCATCTGCTAAACTCTTTTTGTGCTAAACTCTGATTCCAGCTAAACAAACACAGCTAAACATATAGTAATGACAGAATTCACCATATGCTATACTACTGTAAACTACAAACATATCAGCCCACTGTGACAATTTAATGATAAAAAAGCTAAACAATGACACACCAATAACTAATTAACATTAAAAATGCTGTAAGCCATGACGCTAATTTCTGCTAGACTGAATTAGACCACCCCAATACATTGACAATGTGTGGCCTTCCTCCATAGACATGTCAGTCAACTCGATGTCAGCAAACTCAAACACGTGCAAAATGATTAACAGGTAGAGAGCGTTTCTGTTAGGCTACATTTTATGAATGGCTAAAAAGCGTGGGCCACTTTTTTTCTGTTTACATAGTCTAGAGCGGCCACAGAGAAAGGTAGTATTCATTTTATGTGTGGTATTCCTAAACAAAATAGTTTACAGCATCTTTAAGTTTTAAAAAAGATGTGAAATTTGAAATAAAAACAGAAACACACTCTTTTTTGAGGCACGGGGTTGAGAATGGGGTTGTAATCCGAGTCCTCCGGTTGGGATGCCATAGGTACTGATCCTCTGCGCCAGGCTTGCTACATTCTTTGATGCTCGCCGCTGTAACGGAGTCTCATCCTTTACCTCCTTCGCTTCTTTAGCCTCCCTTGGCTCCTCTTTGGACTTTGGCTCATCTTTTTTCACCTCCTTGATTTAAAAAAAAAAAAAAGAAAAAAGAATTACATATAATATCTCTCATTTGATTTCATTTGTTAAAACAGTTCTGGTTACACTTGGCCACGCAAAGCAAAAGCAAAGCAAAGCAAATATAAATCTTCAATTCCTGCGCTATATGCAAATTTAACAGAGTTCAAGACAAGTCAATGAAAGCAACAGATATGGACTATATTTTATTTATCATCAGCTAATAAAGAGAGAGCGGCATCAGGGCTGGTAAGATCATTTATTATCATTACTTTTAATGAAGATGAATGTTAGTTCAGCATCTACGACTTTCAGTTTTATTTGCAAAAGTTTGTGTGTTGGCTTGCTGAAAGAGATTCTTTATCACTTTATCACCTGTGGCAATGAGTGTTTCAGTAGCACTGTCATATATCTGGCTATAACATCTTATATAGCCTATAACACTGCCTCACACATTTAATTTTTAACATTTTGAGAGGAGTAAAATTTACATAAGTGATTTCAACAACCAGATGCATTTACACTTGTCCAGTTTCGTTTGGAATGATTCTCAGACCACCTCCTGAAGTGGTTTGTGTGATCACATTTAAATCTGTCTCAAAAGCGTTTTGGAGGGCATTTACACCTGGTCTTTTCACGAACGTATAGCCACCTATCCAATCAGAGAAAATGCATTAAGAGACCAAGTCTAAACAGGCCCATTAATTTGTCTCTGTATTTTACACATATTTGCCAGTCACAGCAGTGCAAATATACCTACCATGGTATAAATGGTTTAGCAAAATCCATTTGAATGAATGAATTAATGAATGAATCTAAACAACAAGAAAAGCAGGACCTGTAAGTTCTGTTAATTTTTCCATGAATGCCTGAATTCTTTGTAAGGTTAAAATTCACTACTTTTTAACAATACTTTAAGGTCACACCCATGTCATGTAGAACATGACAGAAACCACAAACTAGCACCTGTATACACATGCATTTTTTCAAACACATGTAAATTCACCAACAGAAAAGCCTGCCTCACACATTCATAAAAAGGTGGGGAGAGAGACAGAAGGGAAACAAAGGAGTGATAAGATCTCCAGCGATTAAAGACAGACGTGTTCTCACCCTCTAGTTGAAACTTGCTCTGTTTTTCTCAAAGAATGCTATTTCTGCAAGATCGTTCTAAAACATTTATGGATATAAAAGGGATCTAAAGTAGAACACTTAATTCTATGAACAAGAACAAAAATGCCTGACCTGTGTTACTTCAATTTCAAAACACCTCAGCAATTTGAATTGAATATGACTTTTAAAATTAAATTCTTGAATTTTAATTAAGGTAGTAATTAAAATGTAATAAAATGGAATTAAAATTAGGGATGTCCTGATCAAGTTTTTTGTGCCCCCAATCTTATCAGAGTCATTGAATATTGAATATTGAGTGTCTACCAATAATTTATTAGTTAAACATTAGTTAATTAACATGAACTAACATGAACAATACATTTGTTACTGTATTTACTAATCTTTGTTAATGTTTGTGAATGTAAAATTAACATTAACAAAGATTAATAAATGCTGTAGAAATGCAGTTCATTATTAGTTCATGTTAACTAATGTAGTTAAATAATGTTAACTAATGAACCTTATTGTAAAGTGTTACCAAAGTTACTAAATTCAATCAATCAGTGATATGCAGAGAGTTTGTCAGGGGCAGGGGCTCAAATGTAACAAAAAAAAAGGGCATCTATCTATCACTATGGTGTAATTTCAATATAATGTAGGCCATATAAAATTCTAATAATAAGATACTCACTCTCTCTCTCTCTCTCATATATATATATATATATATATATATATATATATATATATATATATATATATATATATATATATATATATATATATATATATATATATATACACACACATATACATACATGCAACGATATATCGGCCAATAATTGGTATTGGACGATAAAAGCAAATTTTCACACTATCGGCCATTAGTTTAAAAACAGCCGATAGCCAGGGCTGATATATCCTGTCAATCAAAAGAGGGGAGGAAAATACAGTGCATTTGTATTACACAATGATATTACGCAGCGTCTCTCACAAATGTCTCCATGGTTGCAAGGCACGTTCCCTGTGCAAGCAGGGGGTCACAGGCACTGCGTAATATCATTGCGCCTGCTGCACCCATGGTACGGCAGCAAAGTTCCTTGATTATTACGCCGGAATGAGAGTATAGTTCCTAGCCATATCAGCCTAGAAAATTGCAACTTTTCATTTTCCGTCGGTCTTAGTACACAATGTAACTACAGAAGAGTCCAGTTTTAAATAGGAAAAATATTGAAACTCTTTGGTCATTTTTGAGCGAGATGCTAACGGTCTAATCAGATTCAATGAACTATGCTAAGCTATGCTAAAAGTGGTACCGCCAGACCCGGAGATCGGCTGAATGGATTCAATAACACGATAAAACTCAACTGTTTAACTCTAGGGGAGTTGGAAAATTAGGTTATTTTCCAAAAAATTGGAGTGTTCCTTTAAAATCGAGTTAAAGTTATCTGAAATGTAAATCTCAGATTATTTCGTACCTGTTTTTAAGTCTTCAAATAACTCACTTAACATAGAACTAGGATATGATACCATGTTTTTTTGGACATGTACTATGAGTGATAAAATGACATTCTTTGAAGTAATATTTAATTCTACGGTAATTATTAGGTACTATGTAATATCTCAAAGTACCAAAGCATTATCGTAATACATTCACAGTAGTATCACTGAAACTCTCCAGAGGCCTTTTTAGCTGGGTTCAGATGGACACCGTTTGGGATTGAGAGACAGGCATGTGGAGCAGTGCTCGTTTCCTGGAGGCTCCGGTGCAGAATGAAGAATGCCACAGGCTGCATCCGCTCCAAACTTCCTGTCTGAGATGCTGACAAAGAAATTCCTTTTTCTCACTCCCTCTCCTCAATAACTAATTTGAGGTCAGCTTTCCCAACCCTTTTAAAGATCGTGATTTTCTTATAAATAATATTTTTTATATATAATATTCTTATATATAATAAAATAATAAAGTACTACTACAGATATTATTTTACTGATGTCCACGTTCACACTGTCAGTTTTTGGGATTGACGACTGCATTTACTTACAGGTGTGAGTCTTGAAATGTCTCGTTCATACAGCAACTTACAGTAGCGTCTGGAACACTGTCTGTATGAACGTGCACTGAGAGCCATGCCTGTATTCTCTTAGTAACCATAACGACAGTGACCAACGTAATATTAAAGATGGCAACGTCCATAAAACTGAAAAGTCTCATCACTTTTGACATGACAAGAGACCAACTGAACCACGAGTTCATCCCTCACAAATTAATAAACCAACCGAAGCATGTAAACACTGCGCTAGCAGGAGTCTTTAACGCATGACATGGCATTTGAATTTGGGAAAGAAACACAAAACTGACAGGAGCCGCTCCGGCTCCGGTGGAGAACAGTGACTGGATCTAACACCTTCAGATGACATACAGCTTGTATCTCTGTCGCAGTAAGTTATCGAAAGCAAAACCACGTGCAAAACACCCTAGCAGTGACAGACAACTAGCTGTCCAGTGCGGTTCCGTTCACACAGCGAGAATGTGGTTGGGAGTCCCGAAAATGTACAGGTGTGAGTTCAGTTATATAATACGGTTGTCACTCCTGTAAATAACCGTACCGTGTGTGAACGTAACCGTATTAAGGACTAAAATACAGGACTGACAACGATATTCTGCTGCTGTGTGATCGTGACATAGGTTTATTTCAATGGAATTTATGGCCACATTCACACAGCAGCAGAATACGGTTGTTAGAAAGTTGTAAGAATACGCTACTATAAGTTGCTGTGTGGCCTACAATGCATGCATCTAGAGCACATGATCTACTCTAACTCTATCTTAGATCGTTACAAGCTATATCAATCGTGTCTGGATCAGCACATGTATTACAGATGTCCTAAGTTAAGAACTTGCTTTGAAAAGTAATCCGGGATGAATAAAAAAATAAATAGAAAAATAAAATCTTTACTCAAAATACAAATGTTTTAAAAGCAAAATACCAGCAAAATAACTTTTAGAACACAATGAAATAGTGCTGTTCGTGTAAAAAAAAACTTTATTTAATTCTCTTCAGGTTATTTTTTTCCTTTAAATGCCCTTTAAATCTTGTGCTATCTGTGATCTGTCTGGTGATTCAGCAAAACAAGCAATCAAATCAAGTGCCACGTTATGAGAAACTGGATGAACTGAAAACCACCTTAAGACAAAACATTACCAGTAACACGTCTTCCAGACACAACAAGATCTTATTTAGATACGATCTGACAGAAACTAAATTGAGCTCCTACCTGCTCGCTTTCCATGGTCCTCTCCTAAAACCACCTGAGTGTCGACTATAAAATCTTTCCGGGATCAAAGTTCAGTTAAGAGAGTGAAAGATTACCTCACACCCTCCTAAAGGATCTCCGCAAGGAAACAAAAGCAATAATTCCTGCCTTTGACAAGATTTGCCATTACATCCGACTCAATGTGGGTTTCCTCAAGCAGCCTCAACAACTCAAAACACTAATTAAGAGGTACACAAATTGAAGTGGAGATTGAAAATGCAATGACACATGGTTAGATTTCAAACGGAATTCAAAACTTGTAATGTCATACCTAAAGATAAACATTTCCTTCCTATTAACTTTTATTTTTGGCCTTGTGCTAACCACAACCCCCCCATTATTTCGTTACATCACCTCACTTAAAACCAATATACTATACATTACATTAAAAAAAGCTTTTTAAAATTACCTTTACAAAGTTATCTGGGAAAAGGCCTCGTTTCCCATTGAGTTCTCCTTCCATCCATCCATCCTCATCAATTCGTCGCACATTTTTGATCACGTCTCCAAGCCTGAGGGTCAACTCATCTTCGTGGAGGGCTTCATACTCATACTCCACCACCACCTCAACTACAAAGAAAGCAACACACTTCAGTCAGAGTGAAACTAATGCTGTGATCAAGCATCTATGACTTGCTGGCAGAAAAGCACAGATACATAAATGTACTTAACAACCATACAGAACAACACAACAAAGGCCTTTTCACACCAAATACAAACTGATAAAACACAACAAATGAAGATGATAATGGTTTTGACCAACAAATGGTCTATTTGCATTTGAAAATATTTTTCTTTACAAAAGGTGGGCCTGGCAGAAAAAGTTTGGGAACCACTGAGTTAACCTATGATGTTTTTCTTGATATTTTGTGATTTAAAAAAAAAATATTTTATTATATTTTATTTTTTTACATTTAAGGTCAAGAATATGCCTGCAAAGTGTCAACACTGCAAAATGTGTGTACAACATTTCTATTATGACTAAAATGTTTGCTGGTTAACTTAAAGGTGCCCTAGAATTAAAATTTTTTTAAAAAATGTAATTTATCTTGGCATAGTCAAATAACAAGAGTTCAGTACATGGAAATGACATACAGTGAGTCTCAAACTCCATTGTTTCCTCCTTCTTATATAAATCTCATTTGTTTAAAAGACCTCCGAAGAACAGGCGAATCTCAAGATAACACAGACTGTTACGTAACAGTCGGGGTGTGCGCCCCCAATATTTGCATATGCCAGCCCATGATCTAGGCATTATACAAGGGCAGAACGTCTGGATGTGCACAGCTGAATCATCAGACTAGGTAAGCAAGGAAGGAAAACAGTGAAAAATGGAAGATGAAGCAATAATAACTGACATGATTTATGATAACATGATATTTTTAGTGATATTTGTAAACTGTCTTTCTAAATGTTTCGTTAGCATGTTGCTAATGTACTGTTAAATGTGGTTAAAGTTACCATCGTTTCTTACTGTATTCATGGAGACATTGCTATTTTCATTATTAAACACTTGCAGTCTGTATAGTGCATAAACAACTTCATTCTTTATAAATCTCTCCAACAGTGTAGCATTAGCCGTTAGCCACAGATCACAGCCTCAAATTCATTCAGAATCAAATGTAAACAATGTAACAGTATACAATACTCACATAATCCAATGCATGCATGCAGTATGCATGACGAACACTTTGTAAAGATCCATTTTGAGGGTTATATTAGCTGAGTAAACTTTGTTTATGCACTGTTTAAGGCAAGCGCGAGCTCCGGGGGCTGAGAACGCGCGATTTAAAGGGACCGCAACAAGAATCGGCGCATTTCTAATTATGCCCCAAAATAGGCAGTTAAAAAAAAAATCAATAAAAAAAAAAAAAAAATCTATGGGGCTGAAACTTCACAGACACATTCAGGGGACACCTTAGACTTATATTACATCTTGTAAAAAAACATTCGATGGCACCTTTAAATTTCAGGCAGCTGCACAGATCCAAAATGATTTTTTTTTTTTTTTTTATGCATTTCACTGTTAGTTATATTTAAATATTCAGTTTATAAATATTATGTCCAAGTTATTTTTGTAATGTGTGTGAAATATTAATGTTAAAGATTTGTTTGTTTTTCATAGTGTGAATTCTGGTTAATTGTATTGAATCCAATTAGGGTAACTTTTCTGCCCCACCATAAAAATCGTACCAAGATTTTTTAACCTAACACAGGGGTTAAAGCACTATCTAAAGTTCAATATATGAACTTGAATAGCCCAATATTCAAAGAGTTTCCTAATATAGTTGGTTCTGACCTTTAAAGAGTGAATAAACACATTCCGCACCAAGACCAGAAAAGAACCCTGTGGAAATCTAGACCTTGCCCTTAACAGCCACCATTGTTTGACCTCTTTTTTGAGCAAAAACTTCAAAACGACTGGGCCAAGGGCCAGCAGAGCACATCATATAAACAATGTTTTACTCAAATATACTAGGTATGTTCATGGGGACAATGGAACAACAATTTAACAGCAAGGAGAGCAGTTTCAACTCTTTCTCAAGATCTTTGGAATGACCGTATCCAAGCAAACTGGTGTGGTGTCCATCAAGTTTCGGGACAAACAAAATGACAATGTCAGAGCAATATGCTTTTCTCCACTACCTAATCATTACCACGGACACCAGACACAAACATCTCCCAGCCATTTCCAGAGTCTTTGGAAAGTGGACAGAGTTAGGAAAAATGCTAAATCTGACTGTGAGAGTTGCATGAGTCAAAGAAGAATGTGATCAGCAGCATACACACACAGTACCTCTGTTGACAGAGGTTATTTACACAGCGATGCCAGAGATAGCAGAGACTTCTCATGGAAAACACAGGGAAGAGGTCAGCGTGTCGCACGGGCTCTCATCCCTACCTCAACTGGTTATGTCTGTGCACAGTATTGCTACAAACAGGCATGTTACGGTTATAATCATCAAATGAAATTCCCTGTACATCCCACATATTCTGAGGAATTCTTTTGGGAACATCTGTTGAGAGAGGCAAAATAAACCGGTTCAGGCCAACATGATGAGGAAGAATCTGTGAAATATGCCCCATCATACTGATTTTATCGGAGTAAAGTTTGTCACTAGTAGTTGCTGGATGTGTATTAATAAGATCTTGTTTTTATTTGAGTTCTGACAAGGAAGCAAATATGGCAGGTATACAGATTGCAACCTTGAATAATGTATCACTACACCATTACTTTGACCAGAAGAATTCACAATAAAGATATTATCATGATGTCTAGAAATTTAAAAATAATAACAAACATTGCTACTAGTCAATTTAATCTTTACATTTGTTTATTTTGTGTTTTCTCTATTTTCATTTTATGCTAGGAAGCGACAAGCGTTATCAAAGACTATAGAATAACACAAGACATGTCACTCGTATTGTTTTGAATGGGAGAAAGTGGGAAAATGGGAAATTTGGAAAAAAAATTATGAGACAGTTGTTGTCAGAATTCATTGGTGATTTCAAATATGAAATTTAATCGAAAGCTTGGCAAACAGCTTTGGAGAATTTGATGTTTCCCCATTCAAAGAGATAGGAGCTGCATGGATGCCCAGGATGCCCGAGAGGCATTTCAAAGATGGCCGCCGAGTGAAATGACTTGTCTTAAAGGGACTTTGGCGTTATGGAGCAAAACAGCCATCTGCTGTTAAAGTGCCAACCAGTTACTGGTGCTGGATTATATAGGATATTGTCAATACCTGTGTACTGTGACAGTCCTACATCATATCATCATTTTCCATATATACATAGTTTTTCCACCATTGAGTCCCCATTGTTTAGGTAGGTGTTTAGGTACATGCAGCTAAATTACTATTTTACTAGTGTTGTCAAAAGTACCGACTTCAATACTAAAATGCTTCTCAAAAAATAAAGTGCAGATGATGAACGAATGACAAAGAAGCACAAAAAACTAACGTACAGTACACAAGAGTAAATACAAACAAGTGTTCGTTGTTAGTCGCCAACAGCACAGCAGCTCCAGACAATCAATGACACTCAAACCCAGTTTTACTCACATATGAAGCGGAATCAAAGCAGCCTCCACATCTCTTTTCAGGCTTTCCCGCTTAGCTCTCTCCAACGCTGGAAAGCCTTTCTAATATTATAGGTGCCCTACAACGTTCTTTCACAAGATGTAATATAAGTCTAAGGTGTCCCCTGAATGTGTCTGTGAAGTTTCAGTTCAAAATACACCATAGATTTTTTTTAATTAATTTTTTTATCTGCCTATTTTGAGGCATCATTAACTATGCATCGATTCTGGCTGCGGCCCCTTTAAATCTCGCGCTCCCTGCCCCACCCGAGCTCTCGACTATAAAACAGTGCATAAACAAAGTTCACAAAGCTAATATAACCCTCAAATGGATCTTTACAAGATGTTCGTCATGCATGCTGCATGCATGCTTCGGATCATGTGAGTACATTATTTATTTGGATGTTTACATTTGATTCTGAATGAGTTTTATAGTGCTCCGTGGCTAAAGCACCTTTAAGGCTGGTCCTAAAGTCATAACCCTTCATTCCAGTAATATTCTTTTGAGCTGTTTTGTATTGTCTCTCAACATCTCTTTCTGCGTTTTTTTCTTCTTCTTTCTTTTTCAAATCTCCCGATTGCTCGTTCTGTCTCCATGACCGTCATACGCCCCCCTAATGCCGATTAGACGTTTGTTTTTGGTGTCGGCCCGATTACCTTCCAAATAGTGTTGTTGAAAAAATACATACCCCACATTTAACTTCACCTGCATTTCATACATCTACACTTGAATAGACCATTTCATAAGAGACAGGTCACACAAGGTCAAGCATCTTACAAGTGAAGTTTAAAACAGTAGATAACCAAGCACACAAGCCAAGCCTTTTTGAGCAAACGCCAAGCCATGTGCTGCAATCTCTCCTCTTGAATGGATATATGCGACCACTATCTGTTTTTAGCACTTTATGAAGGCCGGCTGCCTCACAGTCATTGTCTCTTCCTCTTCTTGTTTTTTGTATTTTTAAGAAGACAAACTTACATATAATGTCAAACCAACATAAATTGTGGTTAGGTGGTTCTGCTTCTAATTTCGTCTTGAGCCTGTTTCCAAACCAAAAAAAGAAAAAAAGAAGAACTTCCAAATTAACTCAGTCTAAAGGCTTCATTAGTGTGTCACTAGGCACACAGAAAATGCATCCTTTATTTTGTATGCTGCACTTTTATCGCAAAGAACACAGGTCAGTGTGAATACAACTGAATTGCAGATGGTAGCTGAGGTCAACTAAAAGTGTCTAGAAAAACAGCATGGTTGCTTTGTGTAGTAGCTCATGTATTCTAAGTTGTGAGGACAGTTTGCTGACTTAGACTCTCTGTTTTTGCATGCCAAAGCATCCTGATCTAGAGCAGAGCTTTGCAGAAATTGTCATAATGACAAGGTTGGCCGACTTGGCACGAACGTCAGGAGCAAGGCGCAAATCCAGAATACACGACTCTGCTTTCATTCGCTCTTATTCCCTCTGCAGCCATTCAGAAAGGAAAACAGATTAGGTAATTTACTTCTCTGCTTTCGTAGTGCCAAAATGTTTTAAAGCTTTACTCAAAACGCTATTCACAGTTGCCAGTTTGTGAATAACTGCATGAATAAGCCGGGTCAGTGAAATTATACAAAAGACTAAAGAAAGACAGTAGAAAATAACTTAATGGAGGCTTTAATAATTACTACTTAAGTTTGATCCAACAAGCAATACAATCTTTGAAATGATCTCTCAAACTAAGTGGTACCTTGTTTAGTCTAATCTTTGGGAAAAGTTACAGAATCATACAGCAGATGGGTTAAAGAGCGAAAAAACACAAGGACTATAATGCTTTCACTGTACAGTTCTTGCCATCTTAAAGTAAAAGTTCACCTATTAATGTAAATTATGTCATTATTATAATCATCTGTAATAAAGAATCTTCAAGTATTTGAGTTCCATGAAAAACAACTGCATGCATAGAGGTTTGGAATGACAGAAAATAATGACAAAATGTTTATTTCTGGGTGAACTTTTCCTTTAAATTAGAGTCTGATGTGAAAAGAAAGCAAATTATGATGACTTTGCCATTAAAAACACCTATAGGTAAGGAGAAAGCATGTTTGAAGGTACACTACATTTTAAAGTTTTTGGTCAATAATTAAATGATTATTTTTATTCAGCAAGGATGCATTAAACTGATTAAAAGTGACAGTAAAGACTTGTTACAATAAATCCATTTCAAATTAATGCTGTCCTTTTGAACTTTCTATTCATCAAAGAATTGCAAAAAAATGATCATGGTTTCCACAAATATATTAAAGGTGCTCTAAGTGATCCTGGGTGGAGTAACTTCCTGTTGACGTTTGAAGTTTTGTCAAACAAAACAGACGCTAGCTAGACCCTCCATCCTCCTCCTCCCCCTCCGTGCTTCCTGAAACAGTCATGAACGCGCATTTAAAATCATTCTTGTCGGTTATTGGCTGGAGCATGTTTATTATGTTTCGTGGTCCAGGCTGCACCAGTTTGTTTTTATTGCCGTTTTCGGAGCTTGTGGCGACTACAGAGAAAGCAGTTTTTTACAGTGTGTTCAGGGGACAGGCAGCTAGCGGATACTGAGGAGATGTTTGCTGTATGTGACAAAAAATGTTTTGGCCTAAAAACGCGTGACATCACTTAGAGCACCTTTAAGCACAACAACTGTTTTCAACATTGATAATATTAAGAAGAAATGTTTCCCTAAGCATCAAATCAACATACCAGAATGATTTCTGAAGGATCATATGACTCTGAAGAGGAGCATGAACTGAAACTCAGAGTATAGGCTACTTGCCTCAAAGACATGAGAAGTATGTCTAGGGCTGGGTACCGAACTCGATACTTTTTAGGTACCGATCGAACTGCCTCGATACTACCGAGTATCGAAAAGTGTCTTGTCATTCGGTACCAAAATTTCGGTACCTCAGAATGGAGCCGAGTAGAGGGGCGGAGAAATGCTTTCGCTGTCTCGTTGAGGAGCAAGTAACGTTGCACTACATTATTATTTATATCTAAATATATAAAACTATATGCGCGAGAGAGACCCTATGTGCGAGAGGGCGAGTGAATCAACGGTTTCGTTTTCAGTTTATCTCCGAATGGACGGGTGAGAAACGGCTGTTTATGTGAGCAACCGGTTCACTACAGATAATACTGTTAACAGAAAACAAAAGTGTCGCACTGCCTGCAGAAACAGCGGAACGCGCAATGTTTTTTAGACTAGTTATGGACAGGTACAACACACAGCAGCTTTACATCAGCGTTCGTCCCTCAAGTCTATGGAAACACGCGACCGGTTCGTGACAGGCTCGTTCGCCCGCACGAGCACAGGCTCTGCCTCTGGCTCCAGAACGCGAACAATTCTGCTGAAAAAGGGGTATCAGCGTCCTCCTGATACTGCGGATAATCTGCGGGTCGGGCCAAGTAATAAAAAAATAACATTCAAGTTAATTGCAGGTGGATGAGAGATGAATCATTAATGTGTTGATTTTAAAGACACAGAACTCTTATTTCAACGAACTTGCGTCACTCTTACTTCCGCTTTGATCTTGTTAATAATAATTAATTTTTTGAAGAAGAACAATTGCTGAGTGATTTAAAAAGAGCCTCACATACTGAATTTTTGCATTGAAAACTAAACTTTATTAAAACTATTTGCACTGATTTATTGTGTTGGGTAAATTTAGTTAATTTGTGCTTTTTTATTCCCCGCAGTGGCTCAGGAGATGAGTCTTTGAGTCTGAAAAAAGTCAACAAAATTAAAATATAAAACCAAATTTTTTTTTTTTTTTTTTTTTGAGGTTATGTAATCTTGTTTAAACAGATTTTATAAAATTGGTATCGAAAAAGGTATCGTTTAGGTATCGGTATCGAAGTCAAGGTATCGGTATCGTCTCGGTATCGAAAATTTTTGAACGATACCCAGCCCTAAGTATGTCTATAGAAAGCAATGAACCAATACAAATCGAAAGAAATACTCTCTGCTTATGTAATCCGTATGAAGGGTGCATTTCTCTCTATAAGCATGCTCACTATACTGCGGAGATGGAGAGGCAGCATTATCAACTTCATCTTTGCAGCTGACAGTGACTCAGAAAACACTAGTTTATTCATAATTAAAATGACTCCTTGCTATTTTTTGACATGTTCATAATCATTACTTTTGCCTGTGCTTTGCAGCAATGTTTATGCGTGTACTTGAACGTGGAATAGGCTATAAAGGGGGCATAGGGGTAGGTGATATGACCAAAATTTTATTTCATGTATAATGACAAATTTTATTTTATGATAACGATATATATCTAGCCTACAGCTATTTTTATTTTATGTTTGTTTTTATAAATAAGAAACAAATTACAAACAGTAGGACAAATACACTAGAGCAAAGACACAAATTAAACTTTACATTTTTAAGCTGCAGTAGGTTTAACAAATACTCCAGAAATTGAATAATTAGGTGCATAACTAAAACAGTCTTCACTGTATGAATCAGATATGAACTGATTCCTATTAAAGGTACAAAAGTGATTTAGTCAAAAGCAGTGTATGATTTTCTCTTTGTCTTTTGTTGTTTGATTGACATTAATGAGACAGACAGCAGTTTATTATACTGCTGTCCCTTTAAAACTGAATGCACAGATCCAATTTACTGACACACATCCAGTTTTCACCCAGCTGTTTACATTAATTTAAGACAACCAGCTATGTTTACATGAATACTCCACACAACAGGCATTTTGACATTATTGTGGGTCTATCTGACCATTCAAGCACAATAAGATGTGAAAGAGAACTGAATTCACAATTGCATGCTGTCTAAGAGAGGTGGCTTTCTGTGTGTGCTTCAGCTGTGTGTCGTGAGCACCAACCACAAGGAGTTCTTTTTCGCAGCTTATTGCGCTCAACACCAAGCACATCTCACTCTTTATTTTCTCATTCATACATTTATTTATCCCTCCTATGTGTATATAACTTTAAGTAGTACTGTGCTACGTGGATATATACACCGCAAACTATAAACTATACAGTAAAATCTCTAACGATAGACATTTTATACCGGTGTTCATGATATATGCCCTAATTAGGCCCTAATATATATATATATATATATATAATTTTATTTATTAAAGGCTCATTATGGTTTAGTATTTCCCCCAGTATATATTCAAGTAAATAAATTAATATAAACATGCGATCAGTCAAATAATGGCTTAAATTAACGACTAATAATCGACTAGATAAACCTTTAGTCTGGGACAGCCCTAAAACACAGTCACTTATGGCTTACGTGAACGAAAACAATTGAGAAAGAAAATGGATGTGTATCATATTGGATCTGTGCATTCGGTCTTAAAGTGACAACAGCCTAATATTTCTGCTTCTGTCCATGTCATTTATGTTAATCAAACAACAAAATACAAAGAAAAAAAAAAATCACTTTTGTAGCTGTAACAAAGATTAATTATATTTAATTTTTACAGTGAAGGCTATGCAGTGTTATTTTACATTTGACTGTTCAATTTCTGTACCTGAATACTGTTAGACTTACCTGCTTACTTCATTTGTATCTTTGTTCTATTGTATTTATCCATGTAAAATTTGTTTATCAGCCTATTTTCTATGCAGATTCACTCCACTACAAAATCACCCCAATCATTCAAGATTGAGCTATTCCAGTCATCTGGCGATTTTTTTTTTTTTTTTTTCATTTAGCAATATATTCCAGAAAACTAAATATTGCAATGTCAGTTTTTTTCCAATATCATTCCGCCCTAGTAACTTCATTACTTATCTATACAATGGAAAATGTTGACTACAACACTTAAAAGTCAGTCCCTGCCTTAGGCTGGAGTGTAATGCTGTGTTTTTGAGTTTGACATTTGCAAGATTTTTAACAAATGTTTCAATGTACAACCTCGTACCTGACCTATGTAAAATAATTAATTAATTAATTAAATAAAACCAAACTAGGGTTGGTTACTTAACATTCATGTAGTACAAATAGGTGGCTCTTGGCCCAGATTAAAAAGTCTGATTATGCAAGACTAATTAGTGATAAAACAATGACTTCACAGCTCTAAATGTAAATTCCTGCTGAAAATGTCCTTGATACTGAACATAAATGAAATGTGCATAAAGTGGTTCTTTAAAAAAAACGTGCTGACAACCTCAAACATCCACAGACAAAATTTTCAGAGCATATGTTCACTGTAGAAGTGTAAGCCAGACGAGTCGTGTGTGACATGAAGAGGTCAAACGTTAAATGGGTCAGTGGTTTAATAAAATAAAATTACTACACTAAACAAAAACACACACACACACACACAATCAATATGTGACTGGAGCTTGGAAGAAATAGGGCACCTAATATGGGACATTTCATTTCAATTCAACCTCATAGCGCCCTTAAGCAGTTTGGATTGGCCTAATCAAGACCCTGGCTGACACAAACAAACACACACACACACACACACACTGAATAAACAAGTTCTCATTTAAAGATATGAAAATTTACATGGAAAGCAGAATTTAGACCAACCAGAAGGGAATTTCCAGCAACACTTCAAGAAAGAGGGTTTTTTTCCCCAACACGCATATATGAAAAGTTTGAAAGGTTAAGTTATAAAGTCTTTTGACTAGTGTGGAATATGACAACAACCACCATCAAGTCCTTAAACAAGTTATTTTATTAATCTATTTATTTATTTTTTGAAAGGACAATTATCTTGACTCCATTAGCAAGCTAGCCTGCTACTCCTCAAAGTCATACATGAAGCTGCTAACTTTTTGATTTCTCCAAACAAAAATTTTTGTTTGGTTCACAAAGAAAACACAAAAAGGAGTCAAAGTCTGAGACCACATATGAGATTCTCAAGACATGTCAGTCAAATACAGTAATATATCTAAGATTATTATACATTCTTCGGATGTCAACCAGAGTCCTTTCTTTAAAATCACTTGGAACAATAACTAGTAGTGCAGTAGTCAGCATGTAGGGAGAGGCTCGGGAGATTCTTCACATATTTTCAGCTTTAGGCTTTTGCATGATGTCATGAGCAGTGGTTCTCTGACAAGGAGAGAGTTTAATTAGAACTGGTTCTACTTCATTTTCTAAAAATACTGAAACAAAATTATTTTAATGCATTGGTTATTATTAACAGTTCTTCACCATCTGCTTTCTTCCACTAATGTGGAAAAACATCATACTGAAGGATAGTGTTTCCATTGCCACTACTGAATATACAGTGGCACGGCAAAAGAAATTAGTGCATGTAGAACTAAATGTGATGTTGTCAGTTCAAATCAGACTAATCATTACAACGGTTCTTCACTGAACTGCAACAGTAAAATTTTTGTTAAAGTCCACCTGTGATGAAAATCAGGTTTATTGTTTATATGTCTATGTGGTATATTTAATATATTTTAAAACAAACCATGTGCAAATTCATATGTCAGCACCATTGCAGAGTAATTTTCTTCTTAAACCTGCAGTGAAAAAAAGATTTGAAATCGCTGGTGTCTGTGACGTCACAAACTACCTTGTAACCAATCCAGTCAACATGCCGGCGGGCTTTAGCATATCATTAACAGCAAACTAGCAGGGGAGTCTTGAGAGAAGCCAGGTTATCCCGGTATACTTTTGAGTCATTCAAAGCGTTTTTAAGGATATCTGACTCTGTCATGGAGAACATGGTTTGTGTAATATTAGCAACACATTATTAGCTGTTTGATATCATAGTCAAGCAAAAGGCTAATCATATTAATTACCATTATGTGTCTGATGTTGTAAAAAGCGATACCACTTTTGCAGCATTTACCTCAGTAAGTTGACTGAGTGGATCTCTGAGCTGGCGTGAGCAAGTGGGAGTGGGGCTAATTTGCATATTCACTGATCCGTGTTTATTAAATGAGGCAAGGGTGTAGAGTTACATTCAAGCTATTTTAAGGCATGAAGATTTTTTTTCCACAGGAAATAAACGTTTAAATATGTAATTTTGGTCATGATCAAAGAAGAGTTTTAAGGGATAAAATTATTGACTACGGGGGACTTTAAGAAATTAATACTTCTATTCAGCTAGGAAGCATTAAATGGTAACACTTTATTATAAGGTGACATAGTTACACATTACTACATGTACTTTCTATAGTAATAAATTATGCATAATTACAAGTAACTGACCCTAAAACAAACCCTAACACTAACCATAACTCTGTAGTAAGTACAAATAGTTATTTAATATTACTCAGAACATATGAGTAAGTACAATGTAACTACATCACCTTAAAATAAAGTGTAACCTATTAAAATTATCAAAAGTGACAGTAAACACTACATTGTTACAAAAAAAAAAAAAAAATCTATTTCAAACAAATGCTGTTCTTTTTAACTCTTTATTGAAAGAAAAAAATAAATCTTACAAATACATAAAATTGATTTTAGGTTAGTTGTAGACAAAATAGATAGTTAAAATTGTAACAATATTTTGCAATAACTGTTTTACTGTATTTTTTTATCATATGAAAACTTGGTGATCAAAAAACACTTTTTTTTTAAAAACATTAAAAAAAATAATAAGAATTGTACCAACCCCTAACTTTTGAATGGTAGTGTAATTGGGACCAATTGTTCTTCATAAACTAAAAGATTAGTTGATGGAATTGTTAAGTAATCAGAACTGTTAAGTGGAATCTGAATCTGGACAAGAATAGCTCATTCACATTGCTACCAGAGGATGGCAAAAAGAATGTAGTTGATCTCTAAATATTAAAATCCATTACATTAAGAAATATGCAAACTACACAGACTATAAATGCACTACTAATTAACTAAAAAAGCCACCCTTTAGCTGTTAAAACAAAATCACAAGACCTGTAGAACAATATTCCCATGAGAGGAAGAAAAGATCAGTGTTAAAGAACCCATCTGAAACCAGATATCAGTAAGAAACATCCACCTATTTTCATTTCGCCTGCATTGTCTGCAGTCAAGACCTGACATGACCAAGCGATGTCCACTTGCACCTGTGTAAAGTACACTTATTACTCTAACACACTTCCATACTTCCTGACGAGCTTAGTTTCCAATCCTGCGCTTACATAACTTTGTGACAACATGATGAATTACTGGCGGGAGTGGGAGCACTCAAGGCCACGAAAGCAACCTGCCTGCCAGCCAGATGAACCCGGCAGCCCAAGCCACACATTTACAGCATACATACAGCTGGGAAAACAAATGACCATTATGCCCAATGTAACATCTAAAACCCCCAACATTTTCCTCAGAACTTCTTCCTGTAAACGTCAGTGCTTCTGTACACACTAAACAGGTTGTGTTCGAGATCAAAACTCTGGCCTAGAGTGTAATACCAGGAGCTGACTTCACATAAAACCCATAATTCAGACTATAAAATGGGTGACAAAGAAAGATCTAAGACAGTTTTGACCAATAGCCATATTTACCAGTCATACAAATTTACTTTGTCACTTCTGGCTACTAACAATACAAGCATGAGCCAAAGGCTTGGTTACCTGACAGAGAACATAGCCAATAAAACAAACACAGCACTGACTGCCTCACTAAACAGCACAATAAAAGTAACTGCTTATGAGAATACAGTGAGTTCAATTGGTGTCAAAAACCTGAAATAGAGAGGAGTAAATATGGAAATGAACCTCACTCAAAAGAGGATTTGTAGACAGCTCATAACATTTGCACTTTATTCAAACCAGCAGAGTCGTGCAAAAGAGCATGACCGTGCAGAACAGGTACAAACCTAACGTTTTCCACTATAACATTTGTTTACCTAATTCCTACCTAACTTTTAGGGGATGCTTCTTATTAAAGCCGCAGTCAACATAAATAACTGGAATCATTAAGTTAGCATATAGCTGATTCTTATTAGTCGTACAAGTGGTTTTGAACTTCACAATGACACTGGTTATTGTTTATGTTATTAATAATAGTAGTACCTCGATTTATGGCACAGGGGGTCATGTGATGTAAACATGACGGCGCCCTTAAGGGGGCGACCCGCTTCGTATTAAATAAAAAAGCTTTTTCTCAAAAACTGATATGGTCTTGATTTTTTTATATTACGTGAGTGTATGTCACTGGAATGGATCTATCAAAAGTGCAGTTTATTTATTTAAATATAAAAAAAAAATTCATTAATAAAAAATTACAAAGTACACCTTTAAGGGGGCTTCTTTGGAACTAAGCCACAGCAACTAGTACAAACTGCTTTAAAACTAATCAAACAACGTAAATGCCACTTACATCCGAGAGGTAAACAATAATAATGTAGTGGAAGGGCAGGGAGTCATTAATCTTGACGCAAAACGAAAGGAATTTACTGGTTTGGACAAGCTTAGCCAGTTTGCGACACTGGCGCCTCAAATACTCATCTGATCACAAGTTTTTTTTCCCCCCTTTATTCAACGTGGATACAGTTTCTTCTTTTAAAATAACTTAAGTGACTCGCTCGCGCTGTTCCCTTGGAAGCTGAAACGCGGAGTGACACTGTAACTGATCCAGAAGAACAGAGTTGAACTCACCCATACTGTCCTTCGATACGAGACCGTCTTGATCTGATGTGTACAATCTGCCGTCCTGGTAGCTGATGTTAGCTAGCAGGATGAATGCTAGCAGTAAATCCTACTTGTGCGTGGAATCGTGCTGGTGAAGTGCTTGTTAGCGAATTTATTTGCGATATTAATCCATTCGACTTGGTTTAAATGTCGGCCTGTTGTTAAACTATGAGGTATGATTCTTAAGAGTACTGTGCAGGAAGTTATCCCGAAGTCTCCACCTTTCTTAGATTTGCCTGCGCGATATTTCATCGGGAGGATCCCGCGAGAAGTCAGAGTTCCTCGCTGGAATACAAGAGGCTGAAGTGTGACATTTTAATGTAAATTGAGCATTCAAGCACAAATGTTCAAATACACGCAAATCTTGCAGTGATTTAACTATATACAAATTTAACAACTATAACTTATTTATTATTATATTATGAATAGGCCTATATAGGTTACTCGTGATCATGTTGAGCAAACATTTTGGAAAATAGTATTTTATTGTATATGAAAAAAAAAATCACATTAAGTATTTTTTGTTTATTATGTTTTAAATATTTTAATACAAAAATAAATATGAGGAAATACATTGGGGGTGGGGAATATCAATCATTTGCAGGCACTTTCTTGTGATATTTTTGTCAACATAGTTTGCAGGCGGTGAAAGGAAATCTCGTCTTCGCTCAGCCGAATGTCTCTCTGTGGCTGAATTATTTGCATTAAATTTGGATATTAAGCTGCTAACTGTAAACTGAAATTGCCCCAATCAAAGCCAATTTCCATAAGCATGCACTTCCCTATGTTTTTATGGCTGGTTTGAAATGATATTTTCTCTGCTTGCGTCCATGATTACAGAACAACCACAACAATTAAATTTACTGTGGAAGATCAGTTGCAATAAGACTAAATCTCTATTGAAGGGAAAGATCCATGGTAATATGGACCACATTGTGCTGTGGCACTGTTAGCACTAAATGTATTGTTGTTATAGTAAATACTTATGCAATAATAAAAGAAAATAATGAAAGAAAAAACAATAATAAAGCAAAATGGTCAGATTATGCTGTCATGTTCGGATTGGATATTTATGGGAAAACTAACCAAAAAAAACCCAACAACAACATAATTTTGTATTTTTATATGACATTTTTTATAACTTTTATATGACTTTTCAGAAAATTATGAATTTCTGTGAACTGTATTACCGTTACGATTAGCTACTTCACACCAAATCTTGGTTAATGATAAGAAAAGCAGTTATGACGGTTATAAAGAGAATTAAAATACTATGAATAATATAAAAGTTATGGAAAAATATCTTGCACTTAAAAACATCTGTGTTCAGAAAAAGCCAAAAGATGGCGTCAACCCACAATTTGCATCCATCTACAAAATAAACATCTATGGGGTCATAAGGTCCAATGGTTTCCACTAGAAATGGAGCTCCAGAATGAAGTCATGCTTTCCATGCGTTTCCCCTAATCCCTAGACATAAACATCATTGAAACTTTATGGGTCGTTCCAAAGCAAAAATTGTAGATTTATAAGTGTTTATTGTATCCCCTCATAAACACAGTTCAGAACTACTATCAGCATTCCAAGTGCAAATGGTCCTTAATAAATAACCAAATGGTTTCTGTTATTTTGTTATTTTACCTTTATATAGACGTGAAGTATAAGTAGCATTTATTTAAATATATTATTGCGGTTTTTGTCTCTCCCTGCTGGGCACTTCAAGCTATCGCGTAGACTTGCACAAACAGACGTTGCCTCCTTTTATACCATATACTTACTAAACATTCACTTTAAACTGCCTAAGTACCAACTGAGAAAACCTAGTCATAGTCTTAGACCTCCCTTAAATTCATCATCAGTTGTAGAAATGGCTTTTTATGTGAGATCAAATAAAGTTCATGTCCTCAAAACTGCATTTTTTTATATTTTCTTTGCCAGCAGAGGGCAGAATATGAACAATCTACAAAACTAAGACAAGGTGGAATGACACTATTTTCTTTTACTTTTCTTTAATTTATTTACTGTTCTCTGTATGACTTTAAATGTTTTTTTTTTGTTTTTTTTTTTTGTTTTTTTTTTGTTTGTTTTTTGCCACATGAAATCAAATGGTGGTATGGGTGGTATGAATATAAAGCAAACTCTTTATTGATCTTCATTGATTGCTGAATGTACATGCAGATCAGAGTACAAAAATGATTGGTACACCAGGCAGGTCATAATTATTATAATGTTATTTTAATGATGCTTTTGCACCACAAAGCCTCAAATTGAATATATAAGATTTTTTTTATGCTAAAAATGTTATACATTTGCATATGAGTGGAAAACATGAAGGTACATGAAACCCTTTTTATGCAACAATATATATTCAACTTAATCCCATTTTTGTATTCTGATATAAACAATAAAAATTGGGGTTTGTTTTATAATATAATATAATAATTAATAAAGTATTTACATATAATATTAAAGCCATTTTGAGTATTGCAGTTCTAATTATTAATTACTGACATGCAAACATTTTAGACATATCTGTGAATTCTTGAACTACAGATGCTCTCTTACATCTCTTTACATTCTGCAGCATACAGTATGCCGAGTAACAAACAATCTCACGTCAGAACACATAGATGATTCTGTGTTTATAAAATAAGAGCTTTAAGTCCACAGTGCTGGTGGAATATTGTTTGTTTAAAGCACTAGGTGGTGTGTTGCACAAATAGCATTATTGTTGCACATTTCAGCATGGATGCACAAATGTTAGGCAGACCGAGGCTTTTCTCTTACCCTATCATCTGAGTCAACCCACTTAGAGTGATTTCCTGAGGCAGAAACTGTGTGGCACGTGAGAGCATTTCCCCATTTCATCCTTTTAGCTCTCAGCTGCACGTGTAGGCCTGTGCCAGATGGTGTGCTCTTCATCTGCCAGTGGCCTCTGAGCTCTGCCTGTCTGAGACACACTGGAAATGATGATCTCCTGTTTTTGTGCCAGTGACACAGAAGAGCATTCTGTTGCATATATCTGAGGCCTGACAATGCAACGGTTTGGATGTGGTGCTTTCTTTCAAACAGTAATGCAAATGAGACTGGACAGTGTAGCCATGGGCATACACAGAAACATCCATAGTACATCCATTCATATGTATGTATAGTTTATAGTTATATTTAAACTTGTAGTTTATTATGATTATTTTATTGATTTTTACAAAAATATTATATATTAATAATAATTCTAGATGTGTTTTTAAATTGTTTGTATATGTGTGTAATTGTGTTATATGTTATACGCTTTTTGGATTTTAATAGACAAAAACTTAAGAATCTATGAATGGATCATTATTACAGTTATTATTATGTTTCTAGCATGTTATATGTTTGGCAACGGTTCTTTTAACCCTTAAAGATGGAGTGTGTCACTGTAATAATGATCCATCCATAGATTCTTAAGTATTTGCCTATTAAAATCCAAACAGCGACTTTTTTATTCCTGTGATTTAAAGTTGAATTTTCATTATTACTCCAGTCTTCAGTGTCACATGATCCTTTAGAAATCATTCTAATATGCTGATTTGCTGCTCAAGAAACATTTCTTATTGTTATCAATATTGAAAACAGTTGTGCTGCTTAATATTTTTTGTGAAAACCATGATACACTACCATTTAAAAAAAAAAAGTTAAATAAATTAATATTTTTATTTAGCAAGGACCTTATAAACTGATTAAAAGTGACAGTCGAGACATTTATAATGTTAAAAGATTTATATTTCAAATAAATGCTGTTCTCTTGAACTTTTTATTAATCAAAGAATCTTAAAAAATTGTTTCACAGTTTTCACAAAATATTATAAGCTGTTTCATTAAAGGTGCCCTAGATTCAAAAATTGAATTTACCTCGGCATAATTAAATAACAAGAGTTCAGTACATGGAAATGACATACAGTGAGTCTCAAACTCCATTGTTTCCTCCTCCTTATATAAATCTCATTTGTTTAAAAGACCTCCGAAGAACAGGCAAATCTCAACATAACACTGTTACATAACAGTCGGGATGTACGCCCCAATATTTGCATATGCCAGCCCATGTTCCCAACATTATGAAAGGCATTAGACGAGGGCAGAACGTCTGGATGTGCACAGCTGAATCAACAGACTAGGTAAGCAAGCAAGAACAACAGCGAAAAATGGCAGATGGAGTGATAATAACTGACATGATCCATGATAACATGATATTTTTAGTGATATTTGTAAATTGTCTTTCTAAGTGTTTCGTTAGCATGTTGCTAATGTACTGTTAAATGTGATTAAAGTTACCATCGTTTCTTACTGTATTCACGGAGACAAGAGCCGTCATTATTTTCATTATTAAACACTTGCAGTCTGTATAATGCATAAACACAACTTCATTCTTTATAAATCTCTCCAACAGTGTAGCATTAGCCGTTAGCCACGAAGCATAGCCTCAAACTCATTCACAATCAATGTAAACATCAAAATAAACACTGTATTTACGCAATTAGACATGTTGCAAGACGAACACTTTGTAAAGATCCATTGTGAGGGTTATATTAGCTGTTTGAACTTTTTTATGTTGTTTAAGGCAAGCGTGAGCTCTTGGGGCGTGGAGCACGAGATTTAAAGGGGCCACACACCCTGAATCGGCTCATTTCTAATTGTGCCCCAAAATAGGCAGTTAAAAAATGAATTAAAAAAAAAAATCTATGGGGTATTTTGAGCTGAAACTTCACAGACACATTCAGGGGACACTTTAAAAAAAAAAAAAAAAGTTCTAGGGCACCTTTAATAGTTTTCAAAACACATAATAATAAGGAGGACTGTTATTAATAACTGAGCACCAAATGAGCATAAAGTAAGAAAGTAATGGCTGCAAAAAATTCAGATTTGCATCACATGAATAAAATACATTTTAAAATATATTGAAATGAAAAAACATTTATTTTAAACTGCAATAATATTTCACAATATAACTGTTTTTACTGTATTTTTGATCAAATACACATAGCTTAAAAGGTGAGCATAATGTACTTCTTACAAAACATTAAAAAAAAAAATTCCAAACTGTAAACCGATAGTATATATTTTAAAGTCACTTTGTCCAGTTTACTGTAATGATTTGCCACAATGTAATGTGTGTCAAAATGATAATAATTAGCCATCTTTGAGTACACCTGTGTAACACCTTTAGTCATAATATTTTTTAGGCTAATGCCCTGTAGGGTAGGCTACATTACTGTACACTTTACACTACAACACCCCCAGTATCTTCCCGGAAACCGCCTCGGATCAGCTCTGTGATACGGCGTGCGGCTCTGCCAAGCAGCCAGTGGCTAGTTTCGGTTGTGACGTGTGTCGCCAGTACCCGCCCATCATCCGCAGCCCGTCTTTGCGGCACAGGCGAATCCGTAACCTGGACAAACAGCAGCCAGACTTCAGTCCACAGATCCATCCATCATCGCTATGGGAATTATAGCGTTCTTCTTCCAAAACGAAGCGCTTATCCCCTACTACTTGAAACCCGTACACTCCGGGCAACAGACTATAAAAAGGAGTCAGTGGACGAAATTTGTGCACTGAGGGAATAACCCAGCAAAGGGACAATACCTCACAGCAATGTGGGTGTCCTGTTGATGCGGAGATGCTGATGCTCCACCTATGAAGCCGAAAAGTAACAGATGTGGACCTGGGCATATTTAAACAAGAGTGATTACATTGGGACAATGCCTGGGAAAATGTCTATGACTTGGTCGCTGATGGTAAGTCAGGGATACATTTGTTTTCGCATTATGCTTCTCTTGTCCTCTCGAATATTCTGGCTTTTGTTCGATTTAAAGGGACAGTAGATGTACTCGGTGTCGCACTTAGTGTATACTAGTGAGGATGGAGCCTAAAACAAAAGATGAAAACAGAATAATAAATCAGTTATTTTCCTTTTAGAAATGTTAATTGTTTCTGTGGCGCACCTAGGTTTAAGACACAGTTTAAGACAGATAAATAGATGGATGGCAAAGATTGTCATTGTAGCCTATTTTTTGAGGGACAGTTTTCATTTTTCCCCCCCCTACATTAGTCAATATTTTTTTTTAAAAAAACAATGCTTAAACCATTCTAACAAATGTGGAATTTTAAAGGTTAAATTAGGGACACTGCTTGACCTATTTTAGGAGATATTAAAATGGCCAGTATGCATTTTTTGCTTGAGTATACATCATTTTAAGAGCATTTAGATTTGTTTTTATGACTTAATATTCCTATATATAATTTTACAGACATTTGCTTTACTTAATATCCCTACCTAGTTATCATTTCATTCAATACAGTCATTTAATATCCCTTTGTTTTGGTGATATTGGCTTAATATTATTTATTATTTAAAGAGATCTACATGACTTAACATCCCTATAGTCATGATTTTGATGTCGTTTATCTGATATTGTATATTTTATGTATACCAGTTATGATTTTAAACACATTTTCTTGACTTATGTCATTGTTTCATAGACAATGGCTTTATTGTTTTGAAGATACCCCGACATGACTTAATATGCCTAATGTATTGTAAACATTTACATGACTTAATATCCTCTTGCAGTATGGAGTCAGTTGAGGTTAATTTGGTATATCACATCAGAATGGCTTATCCATTAGCAAGTCTTTATCAGGGGACCATTAAATCCCTTAATGCAGCTCAGTTTTCAAAAATTGGATTTAGTTGTTTGATACCAATGCGGGCCGATATAAATTATTAGCTTCACAACGCTGGAAGGATTAGCAGTTTTCTCTGTCAGTTTGAATCATCCACGCGCCCTTGAAAATTTGTTTATTGGCATTGACGCACATGATGCAATGTGTTTGGCAGGTGTCCTGACATTTGCAGGAATATTCCTCGCTCATTCATGCCTCCTGCAGACTCATTGGCAGTTGTTGATTATAAAATGGGCACAAATGCCTCCAGACAGGGAGTGTTTGTTTTTGCTCTGCAGTCTTCAGTTAAGATGTGTCGGAGGTGTAACAGGTGCCCTCTGGCACATGGAGTCCCTATGATATCACATCTGTCCCTGTGTCTGTTCTTGTAGATTTACACCCTATGTTCAACAGATGTTCACAAACTCTATCCCTGAAGTCCATCCATAGCCAAATTCACTGATCCACATGGTGATCACAGATTACACTTTTACATTTAGTCTCCACACGTATCTTTAGTATTTAGTTCATCATTGATTACTCAGTAATTATAAATAATTGTTAAGTTATGTAAGGTCTATACACACAGATTGCAAGCTCATGAAATCAGTGAAACGCCAAGTCTATTTACTCACAGGTTAGTCAGGAAACCCCGTGAGTCATTCAGAATCATCATAGATAGCTCATAGAGTCAACAATCAAGCATTGCAAGCTGTAAACTACTGCTTTTACGCTTGTAAATCTGGACATATGAAATTATAATCAGAACAATCTTTTTTTTTTTTTTTTTGGAATTTATTGAACTTTTAGACAAAATAAAAAAAATATATAAAAAAATAATGTATGTAATTTATGTTTTGTATCATATTTAAGATATCAGGCTTTTATGCCTCATATAGTATGATATAGTGAAAATACGGAGTCACACCTGAAGAGGAAAAAACACCTCAGTATTATTCAGAGGTCCAAACTGAGCAAAATTATGTAATATATTTATATGGTCAAAAGTGAGATGAAATTCTGATCACTAATGTAAATCAATGAGGTTTTTGTTATAACTGTATAACAGACTACTAACATAACAAAATATCAGTTGTCATTCTATATCTCCCAATAATATGTCATTTTAAGATATCATTTATATGATATTTAAATGCTTAGAGCTCAAGTTTTTATTGTGGGGGCAAAATATATAATGAAAAAATCACAAAATATTAAAAAGACATGTATTATTATGACAATTATAATAAAAGGCCTTTTACTTACAAAAAAACACAAACTTTTAATCAGAAGGCAGGAGGCATGAATTAGATTGTGTATATTACAACAGGTTTTGAAGACTAGTCTTCAGAGGCCTTAGAATTTCACATATCAAATATGATACAGTAGGCCTTATGATTAATATCAGTTTTCTGATAAGCAAAAGAGAAGAGTAAGTCTTACTCTCAAGTGAGTTTAAGAAGCCTTTATGGGCAATAATATGTATGCTTTAGCACTTATTCTTTTGTATATGAGTGCCTCATATTCATGTAAGAGATATATATTCTGGTGTCTTTTAAAGTGGCACTTTGACAATCACAGCTCTGAAAGATTTCGTTTTGAATTGGTGCCAGTACTCCATATTTTTCCAAGGTCTAGACATTACACAGACATGGACCGAGAATGTGAATACGCTCTCACGTAATAAATCATTAGTCATCTATATATAAGCTTTCATAAAATGCCCAAGAATGTATATTAGGTTTCAGACAAGTACCCTTTTAACCCAGACTCTGTTTTTGGCTGGGATGAAAAGGTGGAGTTGTAACATGTCTTACTGTTTTGTACATCATGTCTTGTGGTTATCGAAAGCAAGAGTGCGTGAAAAAGTGTTCCTCTTATCTTGTGTTGAACGTTCCTCTTTCCAGAGCCCATTAAAAGAACTTGTGAACTTGTGTGGCAACAGTGTGCTCATTCTTTGTCTTAGTAGCACACTCAGCGAACAGACATTGTCCTGTCAGCAGTGAAGTTGTCCCCCTCGCTGGCCTACTTCAGACCCTTGTCTGTTAGCTCACTGCTGGCCCTCTTCTAGAGCTAAGGCCGCTGGGAAAGAACAGCTTTGTCTAATCGCTATTCATGTTCAGTCTGTCCTGCTGAAACAATCCCCATCACCTCACGAAGAGCAACACGTGTATCCGAACCCAAGCGGTCTGGCATCGTCCTGCAGTTCCCAGCGATGTCAGTATGTGTTGGCTGGAGAATATTAATGTCATGTTTGTTTTGATTCAGCCCTCCCCGTATTAGCAAGGAAATTAGTCTTCTGCACTTTTATACTTCTTCTGTGCGGTCTGTTGTTGAGGAACTGTAATAAAACTCCAGGGGATTCATGATCAGCAGTTAATAGAACTTTGTGTTTAGAAACTGATGATGCAGCGAGGCCCTTGTGTGCTGGATATTCACGCTTTCCAGCATCATATTTTTTGGTGACGACTTTTGTACTGAGCCCAAGATGCCTGTCGTGGCCAAAGCCCTATTTAGGTGCGGAATTAAAACGTGGGCTAGCATCATAAAGAATATTAGGTGCAGTCCACATGCTGTGCAGTCAGCTTTGCTGGATGTGCCGGATGAAAGAGGGGGACCGTTATGATCGGAATTTGTCTTTCAATGGGGCACGTTCAAGCTGAAGTAACTTAAGAGCGGCTGTGTTTACAGGCTTCTTGTCATTAAGTTATTTTGAAGGTCACCGGGCTGTGAGAGTGCTGTCAACACATTCCAGGGTTCAATGTTGTTAAAGTGTTTTTGCATGGGTGATTTGTTGCAGACTGTGTAAATGTTATGCAGACTTTACAATGTCAGTGTTTTAGAGAGGAAATATGACTTGCTTACATTTCTGCTCACATAACAGACTGAGAATAACATGAATGTTGATCCAGTACCACTGCATTTTGATGTCACAATATATAGTTCTTCAATATCATCAATAAATATTTTTCGAAATGCTCATTACCTAAAAGGTGTAGCCTACAAAATCTTAACAATTGACAAACTGTAAAAATAAGTTGACAGAGCTCTTTGCTATGAACACTAAAAAGCAGATCAAAATCATTCTAGATGCTGGCAGTGTGCACCCTATCTCTTGCCCCTTCAAAAAATTAAGCGTTAATGTCGAGCCCTGATAAGCCTATGTGCCGGGGCTCAGCCCCGGACGGCCCCGGCCCAATTTAACCCCTGGGTGTAGCCAAATATAGTGTCTAATTTATTTATTTAAATATTTTCTTGCATATTTACTTAGTGCCTTATTTCATTAAGACCATATGAAGTACATTGGAGATGATTAACAATTTTAAATATTGTTTTCTTTGTGTCATTTCAAAGAAAACGATTTGCACACTCTTCACTTTTATTGATACTACCAAACTACGCAATCAGATCTGCGTCCATCTAATCAACAACTGATGGACAGAAACAAGTTCCCATTCTACATTTTTTACAATAATCTGTTTCACTCAGACTTCGCTAGCTTCTGTTTCATCACAACTTTAAACGACTGTTGGTACATTCTTCTTAAAGGGTTAATTCACCCAAAAATAAAAATTCTGTCATTAATTACTCACCCTCATGTCATTCCACACCCCGTAAGTCTTTCATCTTCGGAACACAAATTATTTATCATTATACTGTATTGTTGACTCTTTTTATAATACAAACCGATGACACAGTGGTCATTCATGCTAATTAGACATTATTGTGTGTTATGATTGTTTGTATTGTCATTGCATAACAGTCTTTTTCTTGTTCTTTCATTGTTGTTAGCTTCTGCTGGTCGGTGACGTCTTAACCCACACACTGACCCCCAGCCCAACCACAGAGAAGCCTTTGTCTCCTCGACATTACCACCACATCGACCCCGCCACTGGTAACAAGCTGGTGTGCGACAAGTGTCCGGCGGGCACCTACGTGTCCTCCCACTGCACAGAGGCCAGCGTACGGGAATGCAGCCCCTGCCCGGACGGCACCTTCACCCGGGGTGAGAACGGTGTTCAGCAGTGTCACCGCTGTCAGAGACGCTGCCAAGCCCCTTTTGTCGAGAAAACTCCCTGCACGTCCACCACCGATCGGTTGTGCATGTGTCCGCCAGGTAGCTTCTCCCAGGGTGGAAAGTGTCAGCGCCACTCATTATGTCCAGCGGGGTGGGGTGTCCGAAAGCGAGGAAGTGAAACAGAGGATGTGCGCTGCAAGCAGTGTCAGCGTGGCACCTTCTCAGACGTGGCATCAGATGCTCTGAGGTGCAAAGCACATACAGATTGCCTGTCTTTGGGCTTAATGCTGCTAATTAAAGGCACCGAGGAGAAAGATAGTGTGTGTGGCCCAACTCCAGTGAGTTCAGCCTATGTCCTACTTGGAGAGGCTTCCGTTTCCACGGTTTCCAGCACTGAGTCAGCATATAGAGGTGAGAGTGAAAAAGCTCAATGTAGAGCTATTTCTTACTGATTAGAGTGTGTTTAGATAGATAGATAGATAGATAGATAGATAGATAGATAGATAGATAGATAGATAGATAGATAGATAGATAGATAGATAGATAGATAGATAGATAGATAGATAGATAGATAGATAGATAGATAGATAGTAGGGCTGGGTATTGATTCAGAAGTCCCGATTCGATTTTGATTTTCAAGGTCTCCATTCGATTCAATTTCGATTCTCGATTCAATTTTCAGATTCGATTCTCAATTTTTTTTTTTCAATAAATTCAATAATATTTCACTGGCCTGACCACACAGAAATAATAAATGAATAAAATAGTTATTGTTTTTGACCCATGAATAGCCTGCCTATATTGTAATACATAAGGTTATGACACCCAATATTTTAGATACTAGTGAAATTTAACAACTCTTGATTTCATTTGAGACCACAGCTAAAACTACTAATATAAACATTACTTATTAAAACTTACAAAAACACAAGGTCGGAGTGATTTTCTCTATAGATTGATTAACATTAAAACACAGACAGCTTGTGTAATTTTAGGTGGCTGTCACTTTAAAACTAAAGCACTGATACATACAATAATGACACCGTAACCGAAAGTTAAACAGAAAGGCACAGCTGTATCCGCCATGTTCAGCACTAAATGAATGACACTGGCCCGGCTGTAATATCATGCAAGCTATATAAGAGGATGACATCTAGTGGAGAAGAATAGTAATAAAGGTGCGTTCACGCCACCTTGTAATTCCTGTAGTTACGAGATTCTAGCTTGTAAAAAGCATTCATGTCCTCGTAGAGCTCATAATTACAGCTTGTAAACTGGGAGTTTTCTGAAAGCTCTCAGGTGTACCATGTGACTGCTGTACCACCTGGCCACTGTAGATTCATTTAGGCGTTGATAGTGGTGCCATAGACACGTATAATTCCAAATTCAAGAACGTGAGTAGCTCCGAATACAACATCATGTGTTATCATCTCAAGATTCCGGTAAATACGGGCTGGCGTGAACGCAGCATACGTTTAACGTCAATCAGATATTATGTTCAGTGTTTGCGGAAATAAATACAGAAAAAATCGATACATGGCTTTTGAAAATTGGTATCGTATCGACCACATTTTAAAAAATGATTAATCAAAAAATCTTTTTTTTTTGCCCAGCCCTAATAGATAGATAGATAGATAGATACATAGATAGATAAATAGATAGATACATAGATAGATAGATAGATAGATACATAGATAGATAGATAGATAGATAGATAGTGGTTTGTTGTACAAGTGCTTTCATCCACTGGTTCTGTTGTTACTAACAGCTTCCTCTGTTCAACATGATTGCTCAACCCCTTCATCAACCTCCCTAGATTGGTGTTTAAATACAGCAGTGGTTGTATGCGATGTGAATATATGGTGTCCACCTCAGCACTGGGTTTCTTTAGATGACTCTTTTTAGACCTGTATGGATATATATACACCACTGAAACAGTACTATTGACCCACCCTAATTTGTCTTTTATTTTCATAAGAGAGCAATTTCTGATTTCTCAATTTGCGTTGACTTTAGTTTTTAGGGTCAGATCTGAGCAGTTAAGATGAGAAATCCATGTGAGATTATGTTGGCTGAGCAGCACAGCTCCACTTTGCTGTTTACACATGCCAGCCTGATGCTGGATTAAAGCTTTAGATTCCCTCCCTTCTGTTTTGTTGTCTAGGTTAAGCTCATCTTTACATCTGTATTTAATTCTCTCTCTCTGTTTTTTGTCTGCTATTAAATGACCCACTCTGCGCACAGCAAGTACTGCAGTTTTACCAGCTGCAGAGATTCAGGATGTAGCCGAGCCGGTCCTCAGTAGCACAGACGCGGCCATCGGCTCTGAAGACATTCCCACAACCATAGCTCCCTCCAAGACTAGTGATGAGGATGGAGGACTCTTAATCGCTGAAACTCAGGACCTTCCTAAATCGCAACACAAGATCTCCTTATCACGAGACCCCCAGCTTGCCAACCAACAAGCTGTAGAGACTCTGTCTGAGGGCAAGGCCCAAGGTTTGGGTTATCGGCCTATCCGCAGGGGTGCGCCGAGGCCTAGCACGCACAAGCACTTTGACATCAATGAGCACCTGCCTTGGATGATAGTCCTGCTGCTTCTGCTGGTGCTGATAGTGATCGTGGTATGCAGCGTAAAGCGCAGTTCACGGGTGCTGAAGAAGGGTCCGAGACAGGATCCCAGCAGCATTATGGAGAAAGCCATCCACAAGAAGCCTAGGTCTCCAGCGCAGACCAAGGAGAGGTGGATCTACTACTCAAATGGACAGGGTGAGTTAAAAGCACACAGTGCAAAGGTCTGTTTACACCAAGTCCTTAAAGGGACATGGAAAAATTATATTTATATCATACTTTTATGTTTCTTGCAAAACTTTTGCATTCATTCGCAAAACCTTTGGGATGGAAATAATATGAGGTGGGAGGAAAAATTATATTTCAGTGCTTTAATGGACGAATGCAAATATTTTGCTAAAGAGTGGAAATAGTTTTTCCCCCCATCTCATTTTTTTTCATGTCCTTTTAGGGGTTCTGTCTGATAAGTCTGATATCCTTTTATATATATATATATATTTATTTATTTATTTTTTTGTAATTTTTATTATTTTTATTTAATTTTTCACTATTTTTATCATCTATCACTATTTTGGTCAAAATGTTTAATTAAAAATGTCATCAAAATACCTGATTTAAATTGGCCAGTCCAAACAATTAAAGGTGCCCTAGAATTGAAAATTGAATTTACCTCGGCATAGTTGAATAACAAGAGTTCAGTACATGGAAATGACATACAGTGAGTCTCAAACACCATTGTTTGTTTCCTCCTTCTTATGTAAATCTCATTTGTTTAAAAGACCTCTGAAGAACAGGCGAATCTCAACATAACACCGACTGTGACGTAACAGTCGGGATCATTAATATGTATGCCCCCAATATTTGCATATGCCAGCCCATGTTCAAGGCATTAGACAAGGGCAGACAGTATTAACGTCTGGATCTGTGCACAGCTGAATCATCAGACTAGGTAAGCAAGCAAGGACAACAGCGAAAAATGGCAGATGGAGTGATAATAACTGACATGATCCATGATATCATGATATTTTTAGTGATATTTGTAAATTGTCTTTCTTAATGTTTCGTTAGCATGTTGTTAATGTACTGTTGAATGTGGTTAAAGTTACTATCATTTATTACTATATTCATCGCTATTTTCATTTTTAAACACTTGCAGTCTGTATAACACATTAATTTTTTATAAATCTCTCCAACAGTGTGTAATGTTAGCTTTAGCCACGGAGCACAGCTTCAAACTCATTCAGAATCAAATGTAAACATCCAAATAAATACTATACTCACATGATCTGACGCATGCATGCAGCATGCATGACGAACATTTTGTAAAGATCCATTTTGAGGGTTATATTAGTTGTGTGAACTTTGTTTATGCATATTTAATGATGCCCCAAAATAGGCAGTTAAAAAAATTTATTTAAAAAAATCTATGGGGTATTTTGAGCTGAAACTTCACAGACACATTCAGGGGGCACCTTAGACTTATATTACATCTTGTGAAAAAACATTCTTGGGCAATCAACTTCAACTTAATTTTTAATTTCAGACTAGTTGTGAAGAAGTTTGTCGAGATTTTGTATTCAAATCTGAAAATATCCACATAGTGTGAATAGCACTTCAACTTTAAACTAAAGTTATTTAACCAAAAAACTTAATTAAAGGTGAAATGTGTATATTTTCTATGTTAAAATACTTTCTCCTGTCCCAGGTAATCTATAAGTAAATCATTCATAGGTTGATTGTCCCAGAAAAGTGTAAACACTGTGGTGGTTTCCAAACATTGCTCTGTTTGTTTGAGAATCCCGACCAGCCCAGCATAGCAACAAAGATTCAACCAATGGCATGATTTTGAGGCGTTGATGCCTGTTTGGCTGACCAATGGCAGGCAGGGGGAGTGTCCTTAAACTTGTGCAGGCTTTACACACTTCATCTTTAACTAGAACTTGATTGTTGAATGCCATTTATAGATTTCTGAAATAGTGTTAATGGATATATGCTTTGGCATATGCCAGACACTCACTCTTTGTAATATGAAAATGGCACAATGAAATTCCAATACACTAGAGCATCTGTGGATCTATCAACACACCAGTGCTGTTAATCCCATTTATTCTGCTCTAGAAAACACAATGTCAAGATCGCCTCTCTCATTTTCTGTCAGTCACATGATCATATAGAGCCTGAACTTCTTCTGTTTCTCCTTCTGCTCCTTGGATAGCCTTTGCTTTACTTCTCTGGGGTTTCTCTTTTATTATTTATTTCACACTCTGTGCCCCATAACCTGGTTGTTACTAGGTTAGTCGGGACTGTGGTGATGGGCACCGGTTTATATTGGCCTCAGATATCTGTCTGTGTGTGTGTATGACTGTTCTTCATCCACAAGCAGTTGGAACCAGATTATTCCAGTTCTTTGTGGTTTAGCGCTAGATGAGTTTATCAGTGGTCTTGCCCTTGTGGGAGATGAGAAGAGGAACTTATGTGTCATGAGAGGTGTCTGAATTCAGGGTATATTCTGCTGGGAACTCATGATTGAGCAAACCCCTAACCATAAGTACTGGGTATGTAACTCATACTGTACGTAACCCGTTCCACACATTTGTGCTACGGACGTGACTGGTAACTTAAAGGGATAGTTCACCCTAAAATGGAAATGTTGTCATCACTTACTCAGCCTCAAGTTGTTCCAAAACTGTATATGTTTCTTTCTTCTGTTGAACACACACAATAAAAGATATTTTAAAGAATGTTGGTAATCAGACAGTTGACGGTAGCCATTTTCTTCCAAAGTGGGAAAAAAAAATGTTAAAAGCAATGGCTACAGTCAATTGTCTGGTTCAACCGAAAAAAAAAAAGAAAAAAAAACTACAGGTTTGGAACAACATTAGGGTGAGTAAATGTTGACAATTTTAGTTTTTGGATGAACTGTCCCTTTAAATTGTGTGGTTTGCTGAGGAGAGGTATGATTTTTACTTTTTAAAGCATTCACACTTCTGATAAAATGAACAATACAATGAGTAAAAAAAATATTTTGGACTCACATTGAAAATTCTAGGGAATGGAATATCATATAGAGACTTTTAGCTTTTAAATTTAGGCCAGTAAGAGAAACCATATAGCAACGATTCATGGCAATAAATGCCCATTGTCTATTGTCAGTAGTGTAGTGATGTATAAAGCACAGCTCACTCAGAAATCACTTTCAAACCAAGCAACTTTTTGTTGGTCAAAACAAATTCACCTGACCTACTAAACCTGATGCAAAATGTGAATGGGGAAATCTTTCACCCTCATGCGGAATTCCTCATCATGTGGATTCCTATTGAAATGTCTGTATTTCGCGCATAAAACTTTGCCAAACAATGATAAATGTGTCCACGCCCCTAACAACCAAAAAGTTTTGCAAGGGCAAGCACAACTGAAAATTTCTTCTGGATTCTAAACAATTACTTTTATTTACACATTACTGTTATTTATTATTTATTGTGATATAAGGAAAATACAACATTATTTTTGTTTCTGTGGATTAATAATACTTTTATGATATTCAAAAAGTTAATTGGCCTTGAAAATGGTGGATATCAAGAAAAGGGAAAAACAATGAAATGTAAAAAAGAAAAGAAAAAAAAGTTAAACACTTCCACCAGGTACAAAAAATAAAACAAAACATTTGCGCTATTTTTACTGTGGTGTTTTTCTCCCTTGCACTCCTAAACGTGAACAATTTCATTGTTTATTGACTTCTGCAAGGCAAAGAATTTATTACACGCTGAACTGAGTTAAACCGAGATAGTAGAACCTCCTCGAATCATGCTAGAAAGCGCAGGTAACCTTTACACAGCCGGTTGCCTCTACAAACACAACACAAAACATTTCCCTAATGCATTCAAGGTGTGTAATTGGGCGGCCTGAAGTGCATGTGTGTCCGTTTACTACATTAGTGAAATAATGGCCATAAAGGGCCGCATGGGAAACATATATAAAGATGAAGGAGCGATCTTACAAATAATGAATTCTTTCATTGGAGGTATAACAAAGCACACATAGCGGAGATCAAAGACGTAGAACCACCCGCGTGTACGCCCCATATAACAACCTCTGCAATAGGTGTTATCTATAAAAGCCCACTGCCCAGAATCAGGGTGGGCTGGGGGTTTTATAAGAGACGATTAGGAACTTCATGGGTGAGCTCAACTCTGCCAGCATTTTGTGTAAGAGTCAGGGAAACTCGGGGGAAGCTAGGATCCCCTTGCAAGTGAGCCTCCCCTGGTCTTCATCATTGTTTTGATGGGGAAGTGGTAATTACTGTGGCTGGTATTGTGTATGAGGTGTCAGGGATTTATGGGATGGCTGTGTTGCTGTGACACACTCCTACAAAGCCACCACGGCGACTCACTAAAAAGGGGAAGTCCTGACTCCCTTTGAGGATTCTTTTGTTTCCCAGCCAACCTAGACCTGTTGCAGCTGGTTTGCCACCTCATTTGGTTTCTTATATGAAGACGTTAAGGCTTTGTTCTATTGTAAATGGCTGATAAGCTATTGTCTATGCACATGCAAATGATCCATAACGTGTTTCCACACTTTCACACAATGCCTTTTGTATTTACAGCTGTTATTATGATGCACAAAGGGTGGACGATCACAAGTGGTCAGCCATTTACACCTGGTAGTGACACGTCTCAAATACGTCTCCTGTAAACACAAAAGGGTGATTTTGTGACTACATGCATCACTCACTGTCAGTGTTACTGCATGTAGTTTTTTTTCAAATATCATTGCATGCAGATAGACAAGTAAATGTGAAATTCTGAAGGAGAATGACTGAAATATTAGTTTTGTTTTATTTACTTAGAAAAGCTTAGAAAAACCTTTTTTTTTACAGTTTACAGCTGCTGACTGAAGCACATACAAGCCTTGAAACATTTGTAAACGCACTGTACATTCAAACATGTGCCAGCACATGTTTTCCCAGCATTCCATAAAAGTTGCCTGTGGGACTAGGGCAACCAATTCCATCATGCAGTACAGTCATGGGAAAGCATCACGCAACCTATCGACTTTGGCCTAGACTCAGACAGAGCCTGTCTGTCCTTTAGCGCTCTGTCGTGCCGTAGCGACCTCTGGAAACGTCAGGCGAGAGGATGGGCAGCCCGCAGGCCTTGGCATTTTTAGATCTGCAGTACAGTCTGTGGCACGCTAACCCCCAGAGAGCTCCATTGAATTTGCTACAGATGGATCCCGAATAAGACAGATCTGGCTTACAGATAGATGCGTTAATACCTTCCAGCAGCAGTTGTCCCCCACAGTCATCCTGTTACGCTGAACTCAGTCACGTTCAGTAGAGACAAATTCAACATGGATTACATTGATCTGTGTTGTCTTATGTTGGGTTCTCTTCATGGAAGTTTACATGATTTATAATTTGCTCTTTGACAATAGAGTTTTTCAGAAAATATAGAATATAGTCATTGATATATTTATGATTAATTGATATATATTGGTGTTATTATTTTGTGTTATTTGGCAGTTTTAATACTTAATATTTTTTGTTTTTACAGTAGTTGCATTTTAACAGTTTTGCTGTTTACAGCTAATATAATTTATTGGTTTTTGGGTGTTTTTCTTTTCACTTTTTTCACTGATTTTACATAATAATTATCAAGCGGGGATATACAATGTAATACAACTAGATTTCTGAAGTCTTGTGAAGAAAACCGGAGTGGTGCTTGACATGAAAATCTCCTTAGCTTGGAACGCATTGTATTCTGATACATAGCAGTGTTAGTTTAATATCATTGATACGGCTCATGTTCCTTCTTCATTGTGAATCATTGGGATTTTCCTACAAATTTTGAGGGAGTTTTTTTTTTTTTTTTTTTTTTGACAAATCAAATATTTTATTACTTAAATATATTCATGATTCATGTCTATAGCACAAATAGTGCTGGATGTGTTACAGTACATGCCGAAGTTTAATACTTCAAAGAACATTCAGATTCCTAACCCTAAGTATAAGCAATAGCAAACACCACTAAAAAGTATCAAGTGCAAATATGCCACACATAGAGTGTAAGTTAAAACATTTCGATTGCGCTCTGGGGTTCACTTTTAGAAGGATCCCCTAGGAGGCTACTGTTTGTCACACTACACCAAGTATATAAACACAGGCATCAATCTAGGTTATTTCTATGACCTTATCCATGGGACAGCATGTCCCACAGAAGCCTGTAACTCTAGAGTGCTGCCCTTCTGCACTGTATGATGCCATTCGCTCACTGTGTCTGTCTCTGTGTCTGTCTACTGTGCCAACGGCACATCATGTTAACTGCATTACATTTCCAAGACACGTGAATGATTTTAGATACAGCTGATACAAAATTTAGTGCATACACTACTGTTTGGAGTTGCTTTTTGAACAAATGTCTCTTATTGTTAACCAAGGCTTTTTTGGATAAAAATACAGTAATATTGTGAATTATTATTACACTAAACTCTTTTCTATTTAATTTTTTTATTTTTTTTAAAAAGCAGTTTAGTCCTGTGATGCAAAGCTGAATTTTCACCATCATTACTCCAGTCTTCAGTATCACATGATCCTTCAGAAATCATTCTAAAATGCTGATTTGCTGCATTTTTATCATTGTTGAAAACAGTTGTGCTGCTTTTTGTGGAAACCATGATCAGGGTTCCCAGGTTTTCACAACAAAACCCGCCCTGGTAAAAATCGTGTTCTGGGGGGTAAAATCCGTGTTTTTGGAGGCGTTCCCCTGGTAAAATTTGCATTCCAGGGCTAAATATCATGTTATTTGGGGTCGCTTCAACCCGCGGACATGAAAAACCACCAGCGGCAACAGTATTAAAGGTGCCATCGAACGTTTTTTTTTACAAGATGTAATATAAGTCTAAGGTGTCCCCTGAATGTGTCTGTGACGTTTCAGCTCAAAATACCCCATAGATTTTTTTTTTATTAATTTTTTTAACTGCCTATTTTGGGGCATCATTAAATATGAGCTGATTTATGATGCGCGGTCCCTTTAATTCTCGTGCTCTCCGCCCACGGAGCTCGCACTTGCCTTAAACAGTGCATAAACAAAGTTTACACAGCTAATATAACCCTCAAATGGATCTTTACAAAGTGTTCGTCATGCATGCGGCATGAACGCGTCGGATTATGTGAGTATTGTATTTAATTGGGTGTTTACATTTGATTCTGAATGAATTTGAGGCTTTGCTCCGTGGCTAACGGCTAATTCTACACTGTTGGAGAGATTTGTAAAGAATGAAGTTGTGTTTATGAATTATACAGACTGCAAGTGTTTAAAAATTAAACTAACAACGGCTCTTGTCTCCGTGAATACAGTAAGAAACTATGGTAACTTTAACCACATTTAACAGTACATTAGCAACATGCTAACGAAACATTTAGAAAGACAATTTACAAATATCACTAAAAATATCATGTAATCATGGATCATGTCAGTTATTATTGCTCCATCTGCCATTTTTCGCTATTGTTCTTGCTTGCTTACCTGGTCTGTTGATTCAGCTGTGCACAGATCCAGACATTAATACTGGCTGCCCTTGTCTAATGCCTTTCATAATGTTGGGAACATGGGCTGGCATATGCAAATATTGGGGGCGTACACCCCAACTGTTACGTAACAGTCGGTGTTATGTTGAGATTCACCTGTTCTTCTGAGGTCTTTTAAACAAATGAGATTTATATAAGAAGGAGGAAACAATGGAGTTTGAAATTCACTGTATGTCATTTCCATGTACTGAACTCTTGTTATTTAACTATGCCAAGATAAATGTAATTTTTAATTCTAGGGCACCTTTAAAGTAGCCCAGTTCTAAAAACCACAGACTTGACAACACTGACCATGATATATATATATATATATATATATATATATATATATATATATATATATATATATATATATATTTTTTTTTTTTTTTTTTTTTTTTTTTTTTTTTTTTTCCAGCATTCGTTGATAAATAGAAAGTTTTAAAAAAAAAATTATTTAAAACAGAAATCTTTTGTAACATTGCAAAATGTCTTTACTGTCATTTTCTTTTATCAATTTAATGCTACCTTGCTGAACAAAAGTATCATTTTATTCAGGCATACATACTGCCCCAATACTTTTGAACTGTACTGTATATCAATATATGGCATGCTGCACTGTAATATATCAGTACAGGTTGTCAAAGGTAATATCTTGGTAATGTTGTACTGTACTGGTCTATGAGGTTCAAACTACAGTTTACAGTAGATAAACATAGGATTGACATTTCCTCTCATTCTTTAGGTGTTGACATCTTGAAGCTGGTGGCAGCACAGATTGGCAGTCAGTGGATTGACCTGTACAAGTCTCTGGCCAGTGCCACCGAGCGAGAGGTGGCCGCCTTTTCCAACGGCTACACGGCAGATCACGAGCGGGCATACGCTGCTCTGCAGCACTGGACCATACGTGACAGCGACGCCAACCTAGCTAAGCTGATCAATGCCCTTCACCGCCAACGCCGCATTGACGTGGTGGACAAGATACGCAGTGTCATGGAAGACAATCCTCAGGTGAGCAACTCTAGGTTTTCTGTTGACAATGAAGGGTGATTTTTCAGTTACAGATATCATTGTAGACATGAACTTTTTGCAGTCAGCCATTATAACAGGATGAAGTGAGCCATTTTCAGCTCAACTTGGCGGCACCCATGAAGCAACATGCTTCACGTAGAATAAAACAGCTTTTATTAGGCTACTGATAGAACTGGACACATTTTTTCATGTAAGATGAGATTCATTATTTTATTAATGTTTGTATTGTTTTATTGAATATTTCTGTATAAAAATATATTATTATAGAAATATATTTTATTCATGTAATAAAAAATGTTTATTAAATGGTTTACATTTAGTAGTAATATAGCTGCTGTATTTGTCAGGCCACAATGATGGATCAAGTTGTCATGTGTATATAGTCTTACATAACACTCTATTTGGATAATACGTGTGCAGAAGGTAAACAAACCACATGAGTGCCCCATGACTCCTGGCTGCATCCAATTGAGCTGCATTACTAATGACAAAGGCCTGACAGGCTACCGGAGATGGAGGATCAGTCATCAACTTTCATTTTAGAGTTTCAAGCCTTTCCTGTGTGCAGATTTGATAAAAGCCACTTTATTTACTCTGTCCTTGTCTCAAGGTCACTGTAGATGGTGAAGTTAGGGCTTTTGGACATATTTTGATGCCACTGATATAACCAGGATAAACTGAGATAAAACTCTCAGCGCCTGTCAACGCCACCTCATAATCACCTTATTGCCAGTGCGGGTGTTGACTTTCACTGAACTTACGTCTGTAAAGGTAGAGCAAAATCATCTCTCTGCAGAGCACGTCCTGTTTTAAAGCATTTTTCGTTCACGCCACTCATCCTCATGTTCTTTTCCAATGAGTTTAAAGGAGTAGTTCACACTTAGATTAGAATTTAAAATGATCTTTGAATCATTAAATAATATAAAACTATGAAAATTTATATTTTGAGGAATAATTTGAGAAATATCTCAAGTATTTTTTTGTTATTATTGTTGTTCATACAATGGAAGTCAATGGTAACCAAAACAGTTTGGTTACCAACATTAGGTGCCTCAGTTGATGAGAGTGGAATAAAGCACTGTTCCTACATTTCCTGCCGGTACTGAGACTCTAACCTGCAATCTTCAGGTTACAAGTCCTACTCTCTAACCATTAGGCCACAACTTCCCCCAACGTGAGAATTACATGGGCCTGATGAGGGCATTTTCTGTTTCTCTGAGAAAAAACATGATGCTTACAAGATCTGATATTGAATTAGCAATGCTGAATGAAAATGGTAAAGCAATGGGGGTATAACTTCATTATTGGAAAGAGCTGCATTAATCAGAGCCACATGTTTCCAGATCAAATCACTTGTGTCCCATACTCCAGTGCCACAGCATGCATAACCTCCTGTCAGGTGAATGAATTGCACATGGTAAGAAAGAGGCAGACGTTAGTATCAGATTAAATGTGTTGAGGAAGTTTGGATTGAGGTATGTTCATCTTTGATGACAGTAATGTATGGAAAGTAAGGTAGGAATATGCCCAATTTAATCAAATGTTTAGTCTCTTGTACTTTTTAAATTCATATTCTTTTTTTTTTTTTTTTCCTCTGGGATTCTTTTGTTAATAGTTCTTTTACTGCCCAGAAATTGAGAGACATGCATTTTTATGAGTTACAAAGGATAAAAAGTCATAGCACTTGGACTCAACATGCAAGTAAACCTCAGATAAGGGCCCTCAGAGGATAAACACACCCAGTGCTCCACTTGTCATGGATGCCAGCCAAACAGCCTCAGAACTTTTAGACGCCGCCTGAAAGCCGTCACCAGCACTGTCTGTCCTATGCTACTATTTATATACAGCATTTTGACTGGTTTTCCAAGCCATAAGGAAGGAACAAAGAACTTTTGTTTATCTCGAAATGATTTTTTAAATGTATAATGTTAAAAGTTCCACTACCAAGCTTTCTATAGTCGGACATGGTCCATGCACTGTGTGCTGTAGGTGGTCTTGTTGAGTCTGGAGCAGTGTTAACTGCGGCTAATAAGATCAGTGTGGGAATGACACACTTTCCACATCTGTGGCTTGTGTCCTGGTGGGTGATGGTACAGCATTCTTGGTGGCTCCCATGTTGTGGTTTCAGACATTTGCCACACGCCTTTCTGCTGGATGTTAATAGAGAAGGTATTTGGGTGTACGCCCATCCTTCTTCCTGCGACATGCAACTTGTCTGAACAGTAGAGTGTGTGGTTAGAATAATGCATTTGTTGGTTTGGTTGACACTAGACCTTAGATATGGAAACTGAGCAGCTTCTGGTTTGTGTCAGTTCTAATACAAACAAAATGGGTTCTGCTATGAGATAATGCTGATATGTGTATTGTTTAAAAGTTTGGGACAAAAATGACTTTTACATTATTACAAAATCTATTTCAAATAAATTCTGTTCTTTTGAACTTTTTATTCATTAAAGAATCCTGAAAAAGTATCCAGGGTTTCCACAGAAATATTAAGCAGCTGTTATGTTTTCAACATCGGTGCATGTTTCTTGAGCACTAAGTCACTTTGCCATGACGGGAATCAATTAAATTTTAAAATTAAATTGTAATATTTCACAGTATTACTGTTTTTACTCTATTTCTAATCAAATAAATGCAGCTTTGCATTTTCATGTTTAATTGGCATGAAAATAATGTCACATTAAAAAAAAAAATCACCCAAAAATGAATCCCATGATTTAGTCACCCTCAAGCCATCCTTGGTGTATATGACTATCTTCTTTTCAGACAAAAATCTTTCAGTTATATTTACAAATGTCCTGGCTCTTCTAAGCTTTATGGTAATAAATAATGATATAAAATATAATGGTAGCGAACGGTGGTCCTGATTTTGAACCCCAAAATATGCATCCATCCATCATAAAAATAATCCATACGGCTCCAGGGGGCCTAAAGGCCTTCTAAAGTGAAGCAATGAGTTTTTGTAAGAAAAATATCTATATTTAAAACTTTATAAACTAAAATAACTAGCTTCCAGCAAACGACCATACACATACTGTGCGAGTCGACTTGTGCCACAAAAAAGTAATCCTTGACGCGATGTATGACACAGGATGTAGGATTAGCGTAAGCTTAAACGCCTCTCGCGGTTCAATTTAATCGAAATCCTCTGACATTTCTCTTTAAAAATTCTCATTTTAGACTTATAATTCATGACCGATGTTTTGTTTTGCTCTATCCTCTGCGCTTACGCATTCCTCGTGGAGTCATGTGTCAAGTCAGGTTACTCTTCCGCTGCAAATCGATGCATATGGTCGTCTGCCGGAAGCTAGTTATTATAGTTAATAAAGTTTTAAATATGGATATTTTTTTTAAAAAAACCCATCACTTCACTTCAGAAGGCCTTTATTTACCCCCTGGAGCCATATGGATTATTTTTATGATTGATGGATGCACTTTTTTGGGGGCTTCAAATTCATGAGTGCTACGATTATAAAGATTGGAAGAGCCAGGATATTTTAAAATATAACTCTGATTGTTTTTGTCTGAAAGAAGATAATCATACACTGCAAGGATGGCTTGAGAGTGAGTAATTCATGGGATCATTTTTGGGTGAACTATCCTTTTAATGGTCTTTAAAAAAAAAAAAAAAACTTTTATGGGGGCATGAAGGTTTTGCAGTTAGATATAGATGGGTAAACATTTGTCAGCAATGCACATAAGACACACACATCTGTAATTGCCACAGTCATTCCGATTACCCTTGTAAAAAGTGGCTATTTTTGTATCTTGCATGTGCTGCGGCACACTTACTTCCTTCCTTTCAGCATGAATACAGGACTTCAGGGACAGGGTGGAGCAGTCTTATCTGTCAGCTTAGTTCTTACTGTTTCAAGAAATATTTCACCCACTTTAAAAAAAATTCAGGTAATTATTTATTCACCCTCATGTTGTTCCAAAATTATGTCTTTCTTTCTTCTGTGGAAGATAAAAGTACAAAAAAAAGTGGTACATACAACTTATGTGCCATTGTACAAGATTTCTCAAAGAAAAAAAATCATCACTGTGATTCGTCACATAATCACATTTAGTTTATTGTATTTAACTAATTTACCAGAAAAACTCTCAACTATTTAATGAACTTTTGCAATAGGGTGAACAATATCAGACAGGGAAATGTCGGTGGTCTGTAATGCTGCATTACTCATACATTAACTTGCTTGACCTATTGTGTTGCCATTGTACTGGTTTATTGGTGGTGTCTTTGAGTTCAGAGCTGTTTTTTCTCTATGTGGGGTGACTAATGAATGACTAAATGTAATCTCTCAGCGTGCCTCTCAGAGTAATGGTCTGCTTTTCTACGTGCCATTGATTATTCACTGCTGATTCCAAGGGAAACTTTCCCGGAAATGGAGTGGTTTCCATCTGTCCTATAATTTGGATCTGCTCCTTCTGAAGTTTGAATACCTGCCCAGTCTATTATATGCTTCCCCGAATAGCTTGTCAGGATTTCCCAACCTGGAAAGCACCACAGCTTTCTTAGGGGTCACCATGTCTATTTGATTATGATTTCAGCTGCTACAATACAATCAAATGATTTTATAGATAAACCTGTTTTAAATTAAAGATTTAGGATCTTGTATAGATATTGTATTATTGTGCTATTATTTTTTATTTATTTTTTACCATGAATATAGCCTTTGATGTAAATAGAAAGAAAGAAAGAAAGAAAGACAGAAAGAAAGAAAGAGAAAGAAAGAAAGAAAGAAAGAAAGAAAGAAAGAAAGAAAGAAAGAAAGAAAGAAAGAAAGAAAGAAAGAAAGAAAGAATGAATATGGGGATGAAATTGGTCCTGCATATGGACTGTACTGAGCATTTCTGTGATAAGCTCAATATTCATAGTTCGCTAAAATGTTGCCCACATTAGTCTTTAGTATCCAATACAGACTAAAGAACAATACTAGACTGTGGTAATAAAATCCGGATTGTACCGACTTGCTGTGAACTCATTCTAGGAAATGCACCATTAATGTTCCAACACATTGGCATAACAAGTATGATTTGTGTACAGGAGGTTTTTTGAATGTAACACAGGCCATGTGCTCTGTGGGCAGCGGATTTCTGTCTATACTGAATCTTTTTCATCTGTCCTTCCCTGACGCAAAGGGCAGCAGGGACAGGACTCATGTGGGTGGTCCAGGGCTGCAAAGGCCGAACCCTTTGTGCTGACCCGGCCATGGGCACATAGTGATACACTTGTAGTGCCCACACATTAATACAGTCATCGCTGTCTATCAGCAAAAACCCTCATTCTTCTAAATCCATTACTCACATAATAGTTGTTCCAAGAAATCTTTTGTTTGTCCTGACAGGATACACTTGTGGGTACAGCATGAAAAAGAATCTCTAAACAAATATGTGTGTGCCAGAATGATTTTCTCATCACTGTCATTAACATGTACTGTGACACCTCTTTTGCCGTAGGTTGACCTGAACAAGCTAATGACGGCTGTGAATGTAAGCCATTGTCTGAGCCCCAGCCATAAGCCTTTAGAGTCGCCCGGTGTGGTGGTGGAGCAGTCCCCCATGGAGCGCGCCAAGGGGTTCTTTACTGACGAATCAGAGCCGCTGCTGCGCTGTGACTCCACTTCCAGCAAGGACTCTGCCCTCAGCCGGATGGGCTCTTTTATAACCAAAGGTAAGCACACATGGATAAACAGGAACACAGCTAGAAAAACACACTTCAGGGTTCGTACGGTCATTAAAAACCTGGAAAATCATGGAATTTGAAAAAAGCGATTTCCAGGCCTGGAAAAGTTTTGGAAAAGTAAATAAACCAGACAATTTTTGGAAAAGTCATGGAAATCTGTTTCAAAATATTTATGTAATAGAATGTATGTTTAGGTGATAATATTGGTTAAAAAACTTTGTAACTTCGTAAACATACTTGTTTACTCGATCCACCCGACTGCCACATATATAACCTATCACACGCGTTTCTGTTAAGCGTGATGGCCAGTCAGAGGCGTTCAGATTAGTCATCGCTGAAACAAAGAGTTTCATTCAGTGTGCGCGCTCTGTCTGAATTCTGACTGAAACTCGTGAATTTACCCATAATAAACAACAAAGTGCAGATTGGATGTAAGAGATCCGGTGTTCAGTGTTTGTGAGAGCGCTTAAACTCGCGCTACACCTAAGTTATGAACAGCTTCAAAATTGGTCCCGTTCTCTGCTCCCTCTGTATACTGTTTATTCCAGTTAATATAATTTATTTATCATGCTGGTAAGATCAAATGAAGTCTTCATTTTCTAATGTGTAAAAAGCATTCAAATAATTCAATTGTTTTAAATTAGGGATGTTATCTTGATGATTGATGGTTTTCCAGTTAGATTAATGATAAATAGGACTAGGAGACAGAGCTGTTTTTAAATCTTTTTAGTTACCAAATTTTGTATTCCAAAAGTTTGTCTCGAGCCCCGCAACATTTTAAAGTTACAGTCAGTGTTACTGTACACTTTTTTTAACATCATTGTCTCCCATCAATATATGTTAATCTATTGCTAAGGTCAGAACATGGATTTTTATTCTTATTTTACATGTATACAAAGACGTTTCATGGAACGTTGGGTCATGAATATTTGCCTAAAAGTCATGGAGAAGTCATGGAAATTTATATGTGTATGAACCCTGACACTTATAATAGTAGTAAAATCTATAATAATTCTTAAAAAAAACAACTATAATAATATTAATTATTATTATTATTTAAGTTTTTTTTTATAATGTAACAATTTAAATTAAAATATAATACAACTGAAATAAAATGTAATTTACAAACCCAATTCCAAAGTTGGGACAATGTACAAATTGTGAATAAAAAAGGAATGCAATAATTTACAAATCTCATAAACTTATATTTTATTCACAATAGAATATAGATAGCATATCAAATGCTAAAAGTAAGACATTTTGAAATGTCATGTCAAATATTGGCTCATTTTGGATTTCATGAGAGCTACACATTCCAAAAAAGTTGGGACAGGTAGCAATAAGAGGCCGGAAAAGTTAAATGTACATATAAGGAACAGATGGAGGACCAATTTACAACTTATTAGGTCAATTAATCAACAATCTCTGTGCATATGGGTCAAGACCGGAAAACCATACTGGATGCCCGTGATCTTCGGGCCCTTAGACGGCACTGCATCACATAAAGGAATGCTACTGTAATGGAAATCACAACATGGGCTTAGGAATACTTCCAGAAAACATTGTCGGTGAACACATTCCACCGTGCCATTCGCCGTTGCTGGTTAAAACTCTATAGGTCAAAAAAGAAGCCATATCTAAACATGATCCAGAAGTGCAGGCGTTTCCTCTGGGCCAAGGCTCATTTAAAATGGACTGTGGCAAAGTGAAAAACAGTTCTGTGCTGAAAGGTATATCCAAGTTCTAGAACAACATATGCTCCCATCCAGACGTCGTCTCTTTCAGGGAAGACCTTGCATTTTCCAACATGACAATGCCAGACCACATACTGCATCAATTACAACATCATGGCTGCGTAGAAGAAGGATCCGGGTACTGAAATGGCCAGCCTGCAGTCCAGATCTTTTACCCATAGAAAACATTTGGCACATCATAAAGAGGAAGATGCGACAAAGAAGACCTAAGACAGTTGAGCAACTAGAAGCCTGTATTAGACAAGAATGGGACAACATTCCTATTCCTAAACTTGAGCAACTTGTCTCCTCAGTCCCCAGACGTTTGCAGACTGTTATAAAAAGAAGAGAGAATGCCACACAGTGGTAAACATGGCCTTGTCCCAACTTTTTTGATGTGTTGATGCCATGAAATTAAATATCAACTTATTTTTCCCTTAAAATTATACATTTTCTCAGTTGAAACATTTGATATGTCATCTATGTTGTATTCTGAATATAATATTGAAATTTGAAACTTCCACATCATTGCATTCTGTTTTTATTCACAATTTGCACAGTGTCCCAACTTTTTTGGAATCGGGTTTGTATAATTTAAGTGCCCAGAATTCCTCAAAAATGTAAATATTTTTTTCTCAAATACTTCAGTTTTTAATGATCTTTATTGTGATGAAAAGTAATTTCTTATAGTTTGTACACTGCCCGGCAAAAAAAAAAAAAAAAAAAAAGTCGCTATTAATCACTGCAATAATGATCCAATCATATACTATAAGCATTTGCCTATTTAAATCCAAACAACAACTTTTTTTTTTTTTTTTTTTTTTTTGCTGGGCAGTGTATGGTCTCCTCATGGAAGCGTTAAGTTCCTGCATCATTTGTTCAAAAAATATTTTATTTTAAAAAGTATATTTTCAAATAATAATACATAAATTATTTAATTGAATATTATTTAAATAATATAGATAATCAAAAAGATCTGAAACAAATACGATAATAAATATATACATTAACAATTTATTATTGTTTTAGATATTTCCTTATGATAATGATTTTATAGATTTATATAGATATTTTATATAGATAACTTAATTGTTAGTAATTTCTTACAGTATATATTGCCCCCTTGTGGATGCTTTATGTTCAAGTATGTGGAGATGTGAACTTTGATGTAATCCTAAGCATTTTCCCCCAAAGCAATTTTCAGGAATATGTATAGGGATCCCATATCAACTGGAATGAGGAAATCTGTCAGGTTCATGATGTTGACTGACAGGTGGGGTTGCTTGTTGCTAATATATGACACGCATGAAAGTGTCTTTCCTCATTCTTAGTTGGTCTGAAAAGGCATTTTACATGTTTATGCTAAGTTCACAGGAGTGAATACATTTTTGGAATCGAGGAGGATACGATTTTTTCCAAGTTAATTTTATAACCACTCACATTACTAAAATCATTAAATATTTGAAGTCTTTGAGGGAGAGAAGTGGAAAGATTAGATAGATACAATTAAATATCATCCGCAAAAAGAGAAATGTAATGTTTGACCTGCCTAAAGTCAGAGGCTCTAATAAAACTGCAAATATCAATGGCAATGATGAAGAGAGTCTGTGTCCTGTGAATAAAGCCAAAATGAAGTAAAACAGACCATAGGTGTCTCCAGTCAATGCAGGCGAAGGCTTATTGCTAGTGAGAGGAGTCCTATCTGGTCGTAGAAGATTAGGGAGCTGGCAACTGTTCCAAAACGACAGGCTAGAACTTTAGTATATACCTTATATAGATATTTTATATAGATAAATTAGTGTTAGTAATTTCTTACAGTATATATTGCCCCCTTGTGGATGCTTTATGTTCAACCACATATTGTATTACATATTCTGCACTTTTCTTTTAGTAATCAGTTATAAAGAATATAATGAATAAGTCCTAAAGTATTTGTTCAGTTATTGACAACTCTCCATTCTTCTGTCCCTCAGAGAAAAAGGACACTGTGCTGCGACAGGTGCGTCTGGACCCCTGTGACCTGCAGCCCATCTTTGACGATATGCTGCACATTCTCAACCCTGAGGAGCTCCATGTCATTGAGGAGATCCCGATGGCAGAAGACAAGCTGGACCGCTTGTTCGAGATTGCCGGGGTGAAGAGTCAAGAAGCAAGCCAGACGCTACTTGACTCAGTCTATAGTCACCTGCCTGACCTCCTTTAGACCTTCACAACATCTTACTATTGCCAGCTATAGAAGCAAAGTGACGAACACACAAATGTGCGCTCACTCCGTTCCATTGTGTCCTTCAGTCACGTGCACGCAATTTTAAAACCTCTGGAATGCTTAGACGGGAGTTCATCTGCACATGTAAAGCCGCTCCTTGCGCTAGCATTCATATAGCGTGGATGAAGCGTTCTCTGGATACAGCTGGTGTCAATGCTATAAGCTCTCTAACATGCAGCATACTCTTGCACACACCTCAGCATGATGTCTAACTCAAAAAGCTATGTGATGTAAATTATAAACCAGTTTTGTAATGTTATGACCTTGTTTTTTTTTTTTATTGCTACTTTTCTAATTAACACATCCTAATCAGCAATGTATTTTTGTTCCTTTTTTGTTTTGTTTTGTTTTAATGTTCAGAAGTATTACCACTGTAGCTTGTTTAGATCATTTGTTGTAATTTTATTTGTGTTTTCATGTGATTTCAAGGGCATTGAAAATCATTCCTACTGGTTATGATACAAGTCATGACTTTGGATAATGTGCATTCACTACACAACTCTTAAAATAAACTCCCTTCCCATGTGCTTTTCAAATAAAAGAGGACAAAAACAAGTATGATTGCTAAGTAATTTCACGCAGGCTAGAGTACCACCAAAAAAATCAGTTTCACACCATTTAGATGTAGCATTTGAGTGTCCATATTGCAGATGATGATGTAATACAGAGAGAATGTCTCTGTTAAACTCTGTTAAATCAAGTCACTCTGGTGCTAGATGTAAAATATGGGATAAAGGTTGATTTTTATCCTAATAACAGGGTGTTTATGGTCATTTGACCCCTGAAAAAAGATCAAGACGAAATAGCAGTTAATCTCCTGGATCATAGGAAGAGTGTCGGATGAGCTGTTTGGAAACAAACAAGGACAAAATCATGGAGCGGAATATGTATTCTGATGGCTGTTTTAAAGTGTAACACATGTAACCAAGACATTTATTATTATTGTTAATTATCATGTAACCTAGAAATCAACAGATTAAAGTTTTTGTCATACTTTGTGGTTGTTTTCATGTGTTCTATAATTCATTTCATAAGTTCATTTCCGCTTTGTCCATGCACTCAGTTTTGAGTGACATAAAAATGGCAACATATCAGTTCACGTTCATTTAGTGGCTCATGACCTATTAAGATAAAATCTTGAAGTATGTGGAGATGTGAACTTTGATGTAAGCCTAAGCATTTTCCCCCAAAGCAATTTTCAGGAATTTGTATAGGGATCCCGTATCAACTGGAATGAGGAAATCTGTCAGGTTCATGATGTTGACTGACATGTGGGGTTTCTTGTTGCTAATATATGACACGCATGAAAGTGTCTTTCCTCATTCTTAGTTGGTCTGAAAAGGCATTTTACATGTTTATGCTCAAGTTCACAGGAGTGAATACATTTTTTTGCTTGACAGACTGCAGTGGGAAAAAAAACTAAATTCTTAAATATTGAAATGTCTTACTAATTGGAATCGAGGAGGATACGATTTTTTCCAAGTTAATTTTGTAACCACTCACATTACTAAAATCATTAAATATTTGAAGTCTTTGAGGGAGAGAAGTGGAAAGATTAGATAGATAAAATTAAATATCATCCGCAAAAAGAGAAATGTAATGTTTGACCTGCCTAAAGTCAGAGGCTCTAATAAAACTGCAAATAGCAATGGCAATAATGGGCAACCCTGTCTTGTGCCCCTACCCTGTTGATATCTGCGCAGAGGAGTTAGTTAAGACAAGAGAGTCTGTGTCCTGTGAATAAAGCCAAAATGAAGTAAAACAGACCATAGGTATCTCCAGTCAATGCAGGCGAAGGCTTATTGCTAGTGAGAGGAGTCCTATCTGGTCGTAGAAGATTAGGGAGCTGGCAACTGTTCCAAAACGACAGGCTAGAACTTTAGTACATACCTTTTCACCATACCAATTAATGAAATCAGCCTGTAGATACAACAACAAAAGGTGCTCTTCCCATTTTTTAAAACCAGAGAGTATTCTGATATCTGTGGAAATAACCTGTATCTATTGCAAAATTTATACAGTTGAGAAGGATTGGTCCAATTAAATCCTATAGCGCCAAATACAGCTCCGGAGCAGGGTTGCCAGGTTTTCACAACAAAACCCGCCTAATTACTGTGTGACGTGGAAGAGAAGAAATTGTTGAATAAAGTCGTTATTTTGGTTTGTTTTGATTTTTTTGCACCAAAAAATATTCTTGTCACTTCATAACATTAAGGTTAAACCGCTGTAGTCACATGGACTATTTAAACTCTTTGTGACTTTTCTGGGCCTTGAAAGTGGTAATAATGTTACAGTCAGAGGTCAGAAAGCTCTTGGATTTCATCAAAAATATCTTAATTTGTGTTCCGAAGATGGACGAAGGTCTTACGGGTTTGGAACGAGATGAGGGTGAGTAATTAATGACAGAATTTTCATTTTTGGGTGAACTAATCCTTTAATGGCTGTTCTATCCTGCTCTATCACCTGCACTATCCTTAATGTCTGTTATTGGGGATTTCGTGGCCTAATGGTTTGAGATTCAGAGGTCTGAGCAAGGCACCTAACCCCTAATTTCTCCCCCATTACGACAGCAAAAATGGCTACCTGTTGCTCCGGTTGTGTGTGTTTCCATGGTTTGCAGTGTGTGAGTGTGTTCACTACTCACTACTCCTAATGCAGTAACTTGAATGGGAAAAATGCAGAGGACAAATTCCTAGGATGGGTTTCCATTTTTTTTCCATTTTTTCCATTTTCACTATTGAGGACAGAGCCTCGCTGTGTGCTTAATTTCGCTTAATTTAACTGGGCCGTTGTCCATTAAAATAGAAGTTTCCTCTCAAAAAACATTCAGTTGTTTCCCATGAGAGTTGTCAAATTGGAACGTAGCTGTTTAACGAAGTCTTCGTTTTGCAAAAGGGTTCTATTCAAATGCCATCTTTTTGAACTTTGAGGTATAGTAGGAGATATTACAAGCTACAGCAGAGTGATCTGAGATCAGTATGGGTAAGATTTCAATATGTTTTACACATTAAATAAGGTATTTAGAAATGATATAATCTAATATAGCTTCAAAGCATTCTACGTGATCCCAGGCGAGAAATAAGAGTCTTATCTAGAGAAACCATCGCTCATTTTCTAAAAAAAAAAAAATTTAAAAAAAGAAAAATTGTATGTTTTAACTATAATTGCTCATCTTGAACTAGCTTTGAACTAGTTTGAACTAAAGTTTGAACTAAATTGTCATATACAATATGCAAGTTTATAACAACTATAGTTCAAACTTTGACCTGTGGAGGGCAGTAATACACTTAGCAGCATCAACAGTGCCAGAATTCTAATAGAGAAGAAGAAAGCTAGTTCAAGATGAGCATTTACGGTTAAAACGTATATAATTTTACATTTAAAAAAAAAAAAAATGAGTGATGGTTTCTCTAGATAAGACCCTTATTTCTTGTCTGGGATCGCGTAGAATGCTTTGAAGCTGCACTGAAACTGTAATTTTTACCATCATCTGTTTGGAGTCAATTGAAGTCCACTATATGGAGAAAAATCTGGATCTGGAATGTTTTCATCAAAAACCTAAATTTCTTTTCGACTGAACAAAGAAGGACATGGATATCTTGGATGACATGGGGATGAATACATTTTCAGGAAATTTAAATTTGAAAGTGAACTAATCCTTTAAGAACAGGAATCTGCCGTTCTAAAGTATAACAAGGAATCAGGAAAAAGGTAAGCTTAAAAAGTACCTAGAAATCAGATTCTCTGAATGTTCTCTATAGCCTTCGGGGCTCTTTCTATAAAAAAAAAAAAAAAGAAAGAATGAAAGAAAAAGAATGCAGTCGGTGCAGGAAGTGAATCACTTGACTGTTTTAGTTTTTCTTCTTGTTTTACATTTGCAGTCATCCACTTTACAATAAGGTCTCATTTGTTGACAATAGATAATATATTAACATGAAATAACAATGAGCAATATATTTTTTACAGCATTTATTAATCTTTGTTCATGTTTGAAAAATGCTAGTTCGATATTAACAAATGTTAACAAATACAACTTTTAATTTTAAAAATATATTAATAGATTTATAAATGTTGAGGTTAGCATTATCTAATATTGATAAATGTAAAGTGTTGTTCATTGTTAGTTCATGCTGGCCTGGTTTCACAGACAGGGTTTAGATTAAGCCATGATTAGGCCTTAGTCCAGTTAGGACTTTTAAGTAGGGGTGAATTCAGATTGGGAGACATTTCCCCATTTGTCTCAATGGCAAAAAGTAGCCCAATCAACCTGATATTCACCCTAGCTTTTTATAACATGTCTGTAACCAAACAGATGTCACCCACCATTTAATACCATAGGAAAAAAAAAAATACTATGGTATTCAATGGGGGGCAAGATCTGTTCGGTTACTGACATTTGTCCAAATATGTTCCTATGTGTTCAGCAGAACAAAGAAATTCATACAGGTTTGGGACTACTTGAGGGTGAGTAAATGATTTTCTCATTTTCATGTGAACTATCCATTTAATAGCAGATAGATAACTTTAAAGTGTATTATTCCACTCAGGCATGTTGTTTATCATTAAAAATCTAAAATATACCTTGTCTATCAGATTTAAGCTCTACTCACTGTAACTTAAACTAGTCTACTATTGTGATGAGTTTTGAAAAGGCGTACTCATTAAGAAATGCATGAAAACGATTGGAAGCTGTAAGGGGAATGTTGTGTAGCTGGATCATAGCATAGGACAAGGAAACAAAACTCAGATCTTCAGACAGATAACTTCAGTTCAGGTGTCATTATTATTGTTTATTTTTTTCAGAGAGGCAAGGCAAGGTAATGCTAAATATGTTTCTTCTTTAAAATTTCAAAATATATCTGCATATCTAGTATACAATATGATTTTAGCCCATAAGGCTAATTTCTCTTTATATCTCTTGCAGTGAATGTCTGCTAACATTTGTGTCTTAATTTTAGGCCTATAAATTTCACATGACTTCTTTTGCGTCAATATTCATTATGCCTGCGTTTTGTACATACGACACTTATTATACTTTGATATGTCATGACAGAATTTTCTGTTTTATAGAAAAATCCAGGATGTATGGATGAATAAATGAAAATCCACGTTCTGAAGAAATTTGCTGGAGTGATTGTAATTTACCTTGAGTGTGAAACATGGCCAAAGGTAAACTAAAACATACTTTAGTTAGAAAGCCTGCAGTATATTTTAAGCATAATCGATATTTGATATTTTATTTTTATCACAGTTTTACTTGGCAGTTTATAACAATCAAAAGAAGCCAATGTTCTACTTATCATTCCGCCAACAAAATACAAAAACTATTTTTTGTCAATGATGATGAAATTAAAAATATGAATCATAACGATCCTGTAAAAAGAAATAATTTTCTCTGTGTTTCACAATTAACATGATCAGCACTAATGACTTTCAGGGTACAACAGGGCTAAAAGCACAAATTAAGGAAAATGTGCTTTTTATAACTACTCCCATAGATTGCAGGTATCTTTTTACTGAACATTGATGAAACAACACATTTTGTAGTTTGTTTTGTTTAAGAATCATAAAATATATGGGGTGGCGAGTTGGACAGAATTCCACAGTATTAATATAAATACTAACATCATATGCTTTGGGCATGTAACGTTTAATAAACAATTACCTTGTAAAAACTACATAATTCAGTACACTGTTATCAGTTTAAGGCTACTTTTAGGCAGTTCAGGTTGAAGCTAGGATTTATGGCTCATGTCATTACGGCTGCTCAAGTCTGTCACCTACAGGCTGTACAATAGTCTGTGCCCGTTTGTAGGGTTTTTTTTCTGAGAGTCTGCTCCATAGACTGTAAGGTCTGCTGCTCACTGTAGAGCCAATGGGTGGTTTCCCCTTGCCTGATGTCATAGGTGGAGCTAGACAGTCCAACCACACCCTAATCCTACTCATAACCCTATCGCTAAACATTACTACACTCATTTGGTCCACAGAGATGAAACACGACCTTATTTGGTTAACAGTTTACAACAAGGATATCTGACGATGACATTTTGTTCATTTTGATACACATTTTATATGTCGACATAGTAAATGGTAAAGCTTTTTTGAAAATTATATTTTTAGGGCCTATTACAGTTTACATTTTCATCAACTAAAATGTTACAATTATCATCAGGAGTAAAAATGAGGAATACATGAAAAAATTAAAATTAAATTAGACTGATTGGTTTGACTGACAATGAGTACAATTTAAGAAAATGTATAATTTCTTACTTTTTTTCAGTGACAGGGAAAATATTAAAATATATAGGAGTCATCATGGCTATCCTGCTGAATGTGGAAGCTCTCAATTTTTCAGAAATAAGTATGGATTTACAGGTAGGGAAATGTTATTTTATAAATTTTATCACACAATAAAGAAAACATAATATGTGAAATAGGATGATAATTATTCATGTCTTTTAAAATGATATGTAGCCATTTTTCTTTTTGCATCATTCCAGTTTAGCTACACAGATGAGCCAGTGCATCATATAAGACGAAGAAGTGCAGGTTTGTCCTCTACTCAATACAATGTCCTAATAATAGTTTGATGTAACACTGTAAAACTCAATAAGTTCAGAATACACAAAACATTTGAGGAAACTTATTACCTCGAAACATTTAAGTTAACTAACTTTTTTTTTTTTAAGTTAGTAGAACTTAATTTTTTTGTGACAAGTGGGGCGGGGCCGAGAGCCATGGAAGTGGAGCAAGGCCAGTGTGGTCCACAGGTGTCTCTCATTAACAATCACATCACTGGCATTCCTTCGCTCCCACAGTTCTCAGCCTCGCCCCACTCAAGTACATACAGTATAGTTAATTTACATAAACATCACATTCAGATCTGGGTTAAATGTTAGTTAACAAAAAACACATGCTATTATAACTATCAAAGAGACTGTCAATATATACTTGTATGTATGTAATTAAACAACATACAGTATATGTGGTCTTAAACGTTTTGCAGCCCATCCTCAATTTAACCACATGGTCTACTCTTCACCAGAATGGTAACCCTACAAAACTAACATAACAGAACCCCCTGTCAATCCCAACATAACACAACATTGAACTCTAACTTATGTCTCCCTTTGTTAATCTTATGCAAAAACACACAAAATAACACTTAATTTCAACATTTATTCATTCTGATGCAAAGCATGCTGGGAATTAGAAATCTGCTGCAACTCAACTCAATCATATTAAGTTCACCTTGCTACAATGAAATTTTGAGTTCACACAACCTTTTTTCTGTTAAGTACAATGAACTTTTATTATTATTTGAGTGAAACAAACTAATTTCATTTAATTAATTTCACTGTTCAGTTTTACAGTGCACTTGTCACCATGACCAACTCTTCTAAATTAGCATAACAAAACATTAATCACTACTAAATCTCCCTTACCATTAATCTTGCACAAAAAACATTATATAACACTTGATTTTAGCATTTACTTTTTCTTTCGAGTGCCATGGGCAAAGCATGGGCAAAACAGTTTAGTTTACTTGGAATATGTCAGTGCTGTGAACTCAAAAGTAAAAGAAAGTTTTAAATACTCATAACAGTTAATTTAACTGAACTAATTTGTTTAATTTAAGTTTGTCCTACTCAAACGAATTAAGTATTTTGAGCGTTAGGGTTTACAGTGAAAATTAAGATAAATTATTTTATTAAATAGGCCATTTGTTTTGAGAAAGTTGCTTGTCATTGTTTTGCTTTAAGAGTAAAGGCCTATTGCGCACATTGTTTTTAAAATCACATTATGTTTCCATATGTATAGATCCAGTTGAATACATTATGGTTGTGGAAATGAATGTATCCGAAACGGTTGCGATCAATGAAATCAGATCTTCTGTGACCGCTGTTACACTTCCAGTTCAAGTGGACAACGGTACTGAAATTACAGCGTTGAACATTTCAACAGGTGAGCCTGTTAAAACCATCATCATTCATCAGCTAAAATCCTTCTGATGTCAATAAAGTTACAATTAACCTACAATTAGTAGTTATAAAAATAAACATGCTGACTGATATCTAATCTTAATTAAAGTATTGTATTCCTATGCTTTTCAGTGTGTTCTTTCAATGAAACGCAGCATCAGTGTAAATGTGAGGATCTGTTTGTTTGGCCGAATGACACGTGTCACTCATACGAGGCCTGTGATGTTATCACTGATGGTTCATGTACATGTATCAATGCCCTTCCAGTTGATGGACAGTTCTGCGAAGGTGAAGTACTTGTGAAGTTTTGCAAAAATAGTGTTTTCCTATTTTTAATAGCTGTATGTGCTTTAAATCTATTAAGATTGATTGGGTAACGCTTTAGATTACAGCCCGGAAAGTACTGCGTAATTACAAAGAATTTACAGCGTAACTTTCGATAATTATAGTGTACCTATACAGTAAGTATGTGTAAGTATAGGGGAACAATATGTAAAGTATTGGGAATAAAGGGTAACAACCAGGAAAATAACAAATTATTTATACTGTAAGTATTTTAGAACTAGGGGTACTTACACTGTTATGAATTTGGGAGCAATTTAGCGAGAAAGTGCACTGATTAAGTTGTTTCAAGGCAAGTAGAAAGAACTATTGCAATCTTTTTTAATACATGGGGAAATATGCTTTTGTTTCATGTAGTGGTGTGCCATTATCGGCGTTAACGTGCTGCGTTAACGTGAGACTATCGGGTGATAAAAAAAATATCGCCGTTAATCTATTCTCAAAGTTGGGTTGGGAGCTGGGTCTATTCTACGCAAGCTATGATGACTTTCACCTTGATATTTTAGCGCGGATGTATAGAGGGTATGCATCAACGTCACTTTCCCGCCGAAAGCGCGCTCCCTCAGCTGGACTGAGTGGCAAAAGAACCTGCTGCATGACTGGATTTAATAGGAGAAACTGCGAAAACGAGAGTAAAACTAACGAATTACACTAAAGGTTGGAATTGAATGTGTTCCTTACAACTTGTCAAATAAACCTAATCCATGGATATTCACATGCAGCCAGGAGTCATGTTTCCTGACATTTATATGTGCCTGATTTAGACGCCGGGGAAACACATAAAGCAAATCTGCCTGTGAATATTTTATATAGCTACAATATAGGTAGGTTTAAATACGAGTAATCACTTATATCAATGTTATATCGTCATATTGTCCAGCCCTAAAACATAGGCTATGTAGTTTTATAGTATAGTTTTTGTCAGTGTTGTTTATTGAAAAACACCCAATTATGCAGAATATAAGATGGAAAATATTTAATTGATGATTTGTCAACATAATATATAACAATACAATATATACGGTATGATTTTACCTCAAAATCCAACAATTCGACACAAAATGATAACGGCAAAGCATGTTTCTCTGCCTGGAGTCCAGCTGTTTCTGTGAATTGCAGTGATCCATTTGCTTCTTTTTTTCTGTAGCTTTCTGCAGTTTTTAAATATATACCTTGGGTTTTGTGCCAAAGCTATTTGTACAGTCAGTCGCAAAGCTCTTTCCCGTTTTGGAAGCGTTTTGTGTGTTTTTCGCGACATTCATGCTGAAAACCAATGCTGCCGCTCAGGCTGCGTCCGAAATCGCATACTTCCCTACTATATATAGTATGCGAAAAACAGTATGCGAGGCGAGTAGTATGTCCGAATTCATAGTATTCGAAAAACAGTAGGCGAGAAGTACCCGGATGACCTACTGCTTCCGCCCGAATTCTGTAGTAGGCATTCGATGGACGCTGCGCTATCCCGTGATGCCACAGGAGAGGATTCTTCATATTCAAAAATGGCGGAAAGCGGCGATATGCAGCTCATTCAAGTCCTTAAGTACCTCAGGGAAAAACGGTGTTTATTGTGGTTAAATTGCACTTGTTTAACATAATGTAAGTAAACGGCTGACTTATTGAAAGTTTAAACAATGTAATGAGAAGATTAAGAGTTGGCTGTAAAAATATGTTTAATCATTATTACTGACAGCACATCAAGCTAACCAACAGGTCGAGATAACGTTACATCCGCTTGTTAACACGGTTTTATTTAACTGAGACGTTCGTTGTTAAGCAGTTTAATGAGATTAGAAAACTTAACGGACAGCAATTCAGGCGGCAGCAGTTTATAGGGCTCACAGTTTGTAGTTTTTTTAGAATATGTATATTATTATCATTGTATTTATTTGTATATATTGTATATAATATTTAGGCCATGTTGTGCATTTCTCTCGCCCTCTCTGTCTATCTACACATTATTTATTTATATATAATGTATTCAAGTTTGTTTATTGATTCATGTCTTTTGTTTCTCGTGTATTTTTATATGCATTCATTTTTAACAATAAATTACTTAATTTCGTTGCTTCAAATCAGCCTCTGTCGTGATATTCACAAATGTATTTTTATTCTGAGGTAAAATTTCCTAGCTAAATAGGTGATTATACTTCGACATATTTAAATTTTCGCGCTGTTGTGACGACGCATGACAAGTGACAACATTAACATGGCGGATGTAGTACGTCCGAATTCCATTCATACTACCCATATTCATACTATATAGAACGTACTGTTTTAACGGTCGGGAAGTACGTTCAAATTCAAATGTAGTACCTACTCATGTAGTATGCGATTTCGGACGCAGTTTTCAGTCTTTTTCCACTCAGTGGGCGTAACCGCAGTCGTAACGGTCGACGGTGATCGTCACGTGCATACCCTAGCCGAATTGATCCTTCGCAAAGACCCACCCCCCTTAGTTACTGTTGCTTTGTCCGACAAGCCGTGCCGCTGTCAGGCCACACAGTGATAAATGCATCACGGAGCAAAGAGCACACTGACAACACGTCGACAGACAAGACAGAGCAGGTTACTTATGATATTAAACAAAGTCCCAGCTTTAAAACTGTAGTTTTTTTTTTTAAGAAATTCAAACAATAAAAACCGTTTTGTTGCTCTTTACTGTGTCGTGACCATGGTTGTGACAGATTGCTGTAGCGCCTCAGCTCAAGAGGCTCGTGAACCGATCATCTCTTACTACGAGTCCATTTATAGCATCAAATAAACATGAATGAACATGAGAATCAATTTTGTTTCAAACGCGGAAAGATGTCAATATACACAATTTTTCAAGTTTAACTCCACCGAGGTTAATCTTCTTACTCGGTGGTCTCAAACCGCCGGCCCGTGGGCCATTTACAGCCCGCCCTCCCCGTCTACCCGGCCCGCAACTGATCTCAAAAATAAAACAGAATCCGGGCCGCTAAATTATTATTATTATTATTCTCTAGTTGCTACCTGTCTGATATGCAAAGCAAAGCGGCTGCGCCGCATTCTCCTTCTTTCCAATGCTCTTTCGCTCCAGTGGCGTCTGTCGTTGCTATGCAACCATGAGCCGCGCTCTCAACCGTGTCGCTTCTATTATGAGCGCGCTTGCGCCTACAAATACAGTAAAAGCACTCGACTTTAAGTCACGAGCGTCGATTTAAACAGAATCTGAAGTAGCCCCTATTTTTCCACTTACAAAAGAAAAAAAAAAACTGACCTACATATGACTACATATTTGACCTATCTGATCACAAAGTGCATAAAACAAAATAGTGCACAGTAGTAGGCAACTAGAAATAACATTGTTTACTTTTGATAACAAAATAAACATCTTGCACAAACTTGACCCAGGAACATCTCAAAGTGCATCAAATAATGTAGCATTTAACAGTAGTGCACAGTATTCACAACTATAACAACACTGAAGAACATATTTTGGAGCGAATAAAATTAATTGTAGCCATAACACTGTCCATTATCGTTTTGAGCTAAGTTTAGCGCACTCATTACAAAATAAACACATCGGTTTGGCATTTGGATGTGGTGGTAAAATAAACGAGTATTTGTCAGTGCAGGCAGAGGTAAACTTACGGTTTTCATCGGCAATTTTACGTTTCAGTGTTGAGAAAGACATTGATAGTAGCTAATCTAGGCTACTGCCGGCACGCTCTGCATTGTTTGCATGTTGCTAGGCTACGTGGTATGAATTTACACAGGAATGCGCGTTTTTGGCGGGACCATAGACATAATAAATACTTTATAATATATATATATATATATAACAATTTATATATATTACTTAGTAATTATATTCATTTATTATGCATATGGGCGGAACCACGGGCTGGGCCACTCGGAGGTTGCTTCAGGGCCGCATGTGGCCCGCGGGCCGCCAATTGAATAACCCTGCTGTACAGTATAAACAGCTTGTGAAAATTAAAATATTCAATTCAATAATAAATGTTGCAAATATTATTTGTGTTATTTATCTCACATTATATTTTGTAATGTGATTTTTCAAAATAGTGTAATAGTTTTTTGTAGTTAGGCCTACTGGCTAGTTATTTTGGTGAATTGTATTAAAACCAGACCAAAATCAGTGCAAATGAAAGCCGTTATCAGCTATGCATTCTGTTAATTTTGTGAATTGGTAAGTTTCGCCAGGGTGCGAAGAAATATAGAGCTGAGTGTCATAAACATAACAGTAAAAACTAACGGCATGCTTCCTAATGATATCTCCCAAGGGTAGCATGTACAGAGCGAAAAGCAACGGTCCTAATACTGAGCCTTGCGGTACTCCACACTGAACTTGTGATCGGTGTGACATCTCTTCGTTTACAACTGCAAACTGATAACGGTTTTGTGCTGTAGTTGACGATGTAATTGTTAGAATAGTCTTATATATTTCGGTCTTTTCTAAATACTTTGAAACATTTGAAATATTGAACTATTTTTCTGGATATGGCCTGGATCCGACTACGGTAGACCTCGGGATAAACAGAGAGACTAATATTAGCATAGACGTCATTCTTCTTCTGATGTAACGAGTACATTGGGTGTTATAGAAAGTGTTCCTGGTTCCGGCTGACCTAATTTATGCAGCTTAACAATCCTCTAACGGATGTGAAAATATAAATTGATAAAGTGTTATGTGTATGTCAGGTTAAAGAGGTGCGTTTTTAGTCTAGATTTTAACAGACAGAGTGTGTCTGATTCCCGAACAATGCTAGGAAGACTGTTACAAAGTTTAGGTGCCGAATAGGAGAAGGATCTACCATCTGTGGTTGATTTTGATATATTAGGTATTATCAACTAGTTTAGGTATTATCAACTTCGTTTACTTCTACAAACTGATAACGGTTTTGTAACGGGTTTGTAACGGGCGACGCTGAGGTCTTCCACGGGGTCGTGGAGCTGGTCTTGCTGGGTGGTTCCGGTGGAACTCTTCCACAAGGTTTGGGTCAAGGATATCATCCGCGTTGACCCAGGAACGCTCTTCAGGACCGTAGTCCTCCCAGTCGACCAAGTATTGCAGGACCCTTCCTCAGCACCTAGAGTCCAATAGTTCCTGGATTCGATAGGCCTCCTCGCCTGTAATCATGACGGGTAGGGGCTCCTGGTCACCGGGCACCTCCTCTCCCTCCTCGCGGGGACCATCGGCGGGCTTGAGCGGAGACATATGGAAGGTGGGAGATATGCAACAATGGTCAGGCAATGATAAATGGAATGAAACAGGTGTGATTTCTCATAGTATTTGGAAGGGGCCAACGTACCTGGGACTGAGTTTTTTGCAGGGTGTCCGAAGGCGTAAGTCTCTGGTTGAGAGCCAGACCCATTGACCTGGCTGGTAAGTAGGGCCCGGACGGCGGTGGCGGTCAGCCTGTTCCTGAGTGCGACGGACGGCGTGTTGAAGGTGAGTATGGGCTCTGTCCCAGGTGGCCTCGCTGCGGGACATCCAATCGTTCACAGCGGGTACGTCAGTGGGTTCCCCTGACCATGGGAACATTGGGGGCTGATATCCCAGAACGCATTGAAATGGAGTTAGACCAGTGGCAGGTTTCCGAAGAGAGTTCTGTGCATATTCTGCCCATATGAGGTATCGGGACCAGTCATTTTGGTGTTGGTTGCAGTATGAGCGGAGGAAGCGGGTGAGTTCTTGGTTGAGATGTTCAATTTGCCCGTTGGATTGTGGATGATAGCCGGAGGTAAGACTGACGTTGATGTTAAGAGCTTGACAGAAGGCGGACCACAGACGGGAAGTGAATTGGGGACCACGGTCAGAGACGATGTCTTCAGGTAAACCATATAGGCGAAACACCCAGTTGCAGAGATATTCGGCTGTTTGCATGGCAGTGGGTAGTTTGGGTAGAGGTATGAGTTGGCAGGCCTTGGAGAAATGATCAATGACAGTAAGTATGGCGGTGTTGTGGTCAGATGGCGGGAGGACCGTGATGAAGTCTATGGCTATGTGGGACCATGGACGTCGAGGTAGAGGTAATGGCTGGAGCAGACCGGCAGGCAGTTGATGTGATGGCTTGTTGATATTGCAGGTGGTGCAGCGATGAATGAACAGGGTAGTATCCTTGACTAGGGTTGGCCACCAGAAACAATCTGAAGGAGATTGACTGTGGTGTTGATTCCCGGGTGGCCAGATGTGGGTAGGTTGTGCACCATCTCCAGGACGCGGGTCCGATAATCCTCAGGTACGTAGACCTTGTTCGGTGGGCATTCAGAAAGTATGTTTATCAGGGCATTGGCTTCCTCGAGCTCAGTCATAATATCCCACTGTATGGGGGCAACAATGAGAGATTCAGGTAAGACAGTTTCTGGGTTTTGATGTATGAGCTCACCTTCGTACTGTCGAGAGAGGGCATCGGCCTTGACATTCTTCGACCCTGGTCTGTATGTGACAGTGAAGTGGAAGTGGGAGAAGAAGAGGGACCAGCGAGCTTGCAGAGGGTTCAATCTCTTAGTGGTTCGGAGGTATTCGAGGTTCTTGTGGTCAGTAAATACTATGAACGGATGTGTAGCTCCCTCCAACCAATGCAGCCATTCTGCAAATGCGGCCTTCATTGCCAACAGTTCTCTGTCTCCGACGTCATAGTTGCGTTCTGCTGCGTTGAGTTTTCTGGAGTAGAACGCACAAGGATATAGTTTAGGTGGGTAACCTTGTCTTTGGGAGAGAACGGCCCCAATGCCAGTGCTGGATGCGTCGACTTCCATTAAGAAAGGTCTGGATGGATCAGGATAATGGAGGATGGGCGCCGTCGTAAACCGTTCCTTAAGTTCCTGGAAAGCCTGGGTGGCAGAAACAGACCATGTGAGATTCGTGTTACCCTTCTTTACCATACTTGTGAGGGCGCAGGCGATTGAGCTGAAGCTTCGAATGAACCGGCGATAGAAGTTTGAGAACCCCAGAAAGTGTTGCAACTCTTTGAGTGTTTTCGGTTGTGGCCAGTTCAGAATGGTTGAAACTTTCTTCTCGCCATTGGCTACCCCTTCGGAGCTGATTACGTAACCCAGGAAGGATACGGAAGTCTGATGGAATTCGCATTTTTCTGCCTTTGCGTAGAGTTGGTACTGAATGAGACGTTTTAGTACTTCTCTGACCTGTTGGACGTGCTCCTCCATTGTGTTTGAATAGATCAGGATATCATCAATGTAGACGATTACGAACCTGTTGAGCATGTCTCGGAATACATTGTTAATGAAGGCTTGGAAAATGGACAGACTATTGAGCAGGATGCGTATGAAATTGTAGGCACTGCGAAGGTCTAGTTTGGTGAAATACTTGGCTGTGCGAAGTTGCTCCAGGGCAGCAGGAACCAGAGGTAGGGGGTAGCGGAATTTAACAGTTATCTCATTTAACCCACGATAATCGATACAGGGCCGAAGACCGCCGTCCTTCTTCCCCACAAAGAAAAACCCAGTGGAGGCAGATGAGGTAGAGGGACGAATAAATCCTTTATTGAGTTCCTCTTCAATGTACTTCTTCATGGCTTCGGATTCTGGTTGAGATAGTGGGAAGATGCGGCCCTTGGGTGGTGTAGTTCCTGGGAGTAGATCAATTGCACAGTCATATGATCGGTGTGGAGGTAGTTGTGAAGCACGCACCTTGCTGAAAGCTACAGCCAGATCTTGATATTCGGTAGGGATATTGGAGATTGGCTTCGTTTCAGCAGTACCTTGGGATGTGCTGGCTTATACAGTTCTGATAGGTAACGTGTGAGAGTGACACAGGCATTTAGACTGACATTGTTCATTCCACTGAGTTATCTGACCTTCTCTCCAACAGATCTGAGGCTTGTAGTTTCGCAGCCAGGGAAGCCCTAGGATGACAGATGACGTAGATGTGGGTAGGATGTGGAATTGAATATGTTCGGTGTGAAATAGTCCAATTTGCATGGTGAGTGGTTTGGTGATGGCTGTCACATTCCCAGAGCCCAGCGGGCGACCGTCTATTGCTTCCACTGTGAGAGAAGAAGAGCATGAGATTATGGGGATATGATTTTGCTGGACAAACTGTTGTGACAAAGTTCTCCGCCGCTCCTGAATCCAGCAAAGCTTGGGTACTGCACTTGAGGTGGTTAGTTTGCAAGGTGATAATACAGAAACACACGTGTCAGATTGGTAAAGAGGATTGTCATCACTCACCAAGTGAGGGTTTTCAGGACGAGATTGGACTGGGCAGTTATTCCGTACATGTCCTGGATTACCACAGTATAAGCACAGGCGATGGGTCATCCTGCGGCTTCTCTCCGATTCAGACAGGTGATAGGAGTTGATCTGCATGGCTTCAGAATTGTCAGACTCAATGGGGTGAGTTAAACGAGTCGCAGAGGGAGTAGCAGCTTTGCGAGAGAGGAGGAGATTGTCAATTTGAATGGAGAGCTCGATAAACTGGTCTAGATTTCTGCCTTCATCTTTACATGCGAGTTCAGCTTGCAATTCATGAGTTAATCCTCTCCGAAAACACGTCTTTAACGTGTCACTCACCCAGTTGGTTTGCGCTGCCAGAGTACGGAATGCCAAAGCATATTCAGTTGCGGTCTTGCGTCCCTGTCTCAACTCCATCAGCCGATCGCCAGCACCTTAGCCATCGCTGGGGTGATCGAAAACCTCCTTAAATCTTTGCACAAAGTACTCATAGGAGGGAAAAGCAGTTCCGTCATCACACCACACAGCAGTAATCCATTCAAGTGCTTTGCCAGTAAACAATGAACATACAAAAGTGATCTTACCAGCCTCGGTGGTGAACAGAGCTGGTTGTTGACTGATGTATAGCGAGCATTGCAGCATAAAGCTCTTACATCTTGAGGGATCTCCGTCAAACTTTTCAGGCAGAGATAAGCGCAGCTGGTTCGATGACGGAGTCTCCACCGCGTGGGTAATGGCAGCGGCCACCAGCGTGGGTGGCGTTGGTGGCGCTGATGTTTGAAGCCCCTGGAGTGCTTTCACCAGTTCCTTCGTGAGCGAAGTGAAACGGTTGAGCTGATGCTGATGGGCATTGGGTTGACTGGCTTGAGCTGACATGGATGCACACAGGTGAGAGAAAGCAGCTGGATCTTGTGTTGGCGAAGTCTTCTGTAATGAATCGTCATTCAGGCAAGGATCCATTTACATGCTTTATTAGACAATAGCGTGGTCGTACAGGCAAGGTAAATCAGGAGCAGACAGTTATAACAGGGCAGGCAGAACCATAAACTGGGACAGGCAAAGGTCAGGGCTGGCGGATAACACTCACAGAACAGGAGACAATGCACAGGTCAGAGACAGGCAGCAAAGGTTCGTAAACGGTAAACAGCAGGATCAACAATGGGAATCAGTCAGACAGGTAGATAGATAGATAAAGCTCAGAATTGTACACCACGGCAATACAAGACTTCGCGTCTGAGTGGCATAATAGTGAATCTTTTATAGTCCGGTAGATGAGTTGCAGCTGGCGGATAATTAGTCCAAGGCAGAGGATTATGGGAAATGTAGTGTGTGAATGTTAGTACTCAAGTGAGGGCTCCCTCCGATGGCCACAGAGTTCGCCTCTGTGACAATTATCAACTTCGTTTACAACTGCAAACTGATAACGGTTTTGTGATGTTGTTGACGATGTAATTGTTAGAATAGTCTTATATATTTCGGTCTTTTCTAAATACTTTGAAACATTTGAAATATTGAACTATTTTTCTGAAATGTGTTCCCTTTCCAGATATAGATGAATGTCAGTTCAGTCCATCTGTATGTGGTCCAAATTCCACCTGCACAAATCAGATGGGAAGTTACAGTTGCTTGTGTTCAAATGGATTTACTGCAACAAATTCAAGTCTCACCATCAGCATTGACAACAACAACACATGTACAGGTAAATTCTATAATCAGATATTTGTATTAACCTTGAGAGTTTTGCTCATGCCTGTTATTCAGGCAAACAAAGCATAAAGATAAAAAAGATATTTGAACATTGAACATCAATTTTCTTTCTCTTCCTGTAATAAAGATGTGAATGAATGTCTTAAGACATCAGAGTTCTGTGGTCCAAACTCTCATTGTACCAACTCAATTGGGAGTTACAACTGTTCCTGCTTGAGTGGGTTTACTGTAACAAACGGGAATCAGTCAATCAGCACCAGTAACCCATGCATTGGTAAGCATGCAGAAAATATATAACACATAACACATTTAGAAGTGGGTTCTAGCTTCACATATGCATACTCTGACATTCAATAATAACGTTGTTTTTTTGTTGTTGTTTGTTTTGTTTTTTTTACTTTTTGTTATAATTAACAGCTGAATTTCTGAGGTCAGTTTACACAGATGAAAATACTTGTGCATGAAAGAGGAAAATAAAAGAAAATATCTTGTTTTATCTTTGCAAATGAAAGTTGTGAAGTCAGTATGTATATATAGTCAAGTCACCTTTATTTATATAGCACTTTTTACAATGCAGATTGTGTCAAAGCAGCTTTACAGTGATAACTGGCAAATAATTCTATTCAATTCATATTTATTTGTATAGAGCTTTTCACAATACATATCGTTTCAAAGCAGCTTTACAGAGAATGCATGTCAACATTACAATTTAAAGAATGCAGTTAGCAAATAATAATTTAGGCAGTTAATTTACAAACACTGTTAGCAATTTACTATTTTACTAATTTTGCGTGCCCAGCAGCTCTAGAAGAAAATTGTGTCATTGTCCAGCTTAAGTTCAGTGTTGATTCATTCCTTTGTAAAAAAAAAAATCAATAGTTATTAATTTAGTTAATTCATCTATACATCGGCTCTGGAGGAAACAGTGATGTCATCGTTCAGCTCAGTTCAGTTCGCATACAATGGTGTCAATGCAGGTAGATCAGAGACATTGTTAAATATCAAGTGTCCCCAACTGAGCAAGCCAAAAGGCGACAGCAGCAAGGAACCCAAACTCCAACAGGTGACAAAATGGAGAAAAAACCTTGGGAGAAACCAGGCTCAGTCGGGGGGCCAGTCCTTGTCTGGCCAACAACAAACAGTGCATGGTTGTGATTCAGGCAGCATAAGTCAGATTGGGATCACAACAGTCAAAATATTTAATCCAGTTCCATCTAGCTGATGATCGGATTCATCACACCGGTATGGAAACGGTTTGTTGGGGATCTGTACCACTGGCTGTCATGTCGATGAGGCCTTCACAGGGGATGGTCTAGTTGACACAATATCAGCTGATATTTAAGGGATGCCATGGTTGTGTCTGTCTAGGTGCAGGTCCTTCACCTGATCTGGATACGGCCCGGATCCAACTGACTACGGTAGACCTCGGGATAAACAGAGAGACTAATATTAGCATAGACGTCATTCTTCTTCTGATGTAACGAGTACATTGGGTGTTAAAGGAAGTGTTCCTGGTTCTGACTGACCTAATTTATACAGCTTAACAATCCTTTAACGGATGTGAAAATATAAATTGATAAAGTGTTTTGTGTATGTCAGGTTAAAGAGATGTGTTTTTAGTCTAGATTTTAACAGACAGAGTGTGTCTGATTCCCGAACAATGCTAGGAAGACTGTTACAAAGTTTAGGTGCCAAATAGGAGAAGGATCTACCATCTGTGGTTGATTTTGATATATTAGGTATTATCAACTAGTTTAGGTATTATCAATTTCGTTTACTACTACAAACTGATAACGGTTTTGTGATGTTGTTAACGATGTAATTGTTGGAATAGTCTCATACATTCAGGTCTTTTCTAAATACTATGAAACATTTGAAATATTGAACTGTTTTTCTGAAATATGTTCCCTTTCCAGATATAGATGAATGTCTGTTCAATCTATCTGTATGTGGTCCAAATGCCAACTGCACAAATGAAATAGGAAGTTACAATTGCTCATGTTTAAAAGGATTCACTGCAACAAACTCAAGTCTCACCATCAGCATTGACAACAACAACACATGTACAGGTATATTCTATAATCAGATATTTGTATTAACCTTGAGAGTTTTGCTCATGCCTGTTATTCAGGCAAACAAAGCGTATGGATAAAAAGATATTTGAACATTGAACATCAATTTTTTTTCTCTTCCTGTAATAAAGATGTGAATGAATGTCTTAAGACATCAGAGTTCTGTGGTCCAAACTCTCATTGTACCAACTCAATTGGGATTTACAACTGTTCCTGCTTGAGTGGGTTTACTGTAACAAACGGGAATCAGTCAATCAGCACCAGTAACCAATGCATTGGTAAGCATGCAGAAAATATATAACACATAACACATTTAGAAGTGGGTTCTAGCTTCACATATGCATACTCTGACCTTCAATAATAACATGGATTTTTTTTTTTTTACTTTTTGTTATAATTAACAGCTGAATTTCTGAGGTCAGTTTACTCAGATGGAAATACTTGTGCATGAAAAAGGACAAATAAAAGAAAATGTCTTGTTTTATCTTTGCAAATGAAAGTTGTGAAGTCAGTATGTATATATAGTCAAGTCAACTTTATTCATATAGCACTTTTTACGATGCAGATTGTGTCAAAGCAGCTTTACAGTGATAACTGGCAAATAATTCTATTCAATTCAACTCACATTTATTTCTATAGCGCTTTTCACAATACATATCGTTTCAAAGCAGCTTTACAGAGAATGCATGTCAACATTACAATTTAAAGAATGTGGTTAGCAAATAATATAATAATTTAGGCAGTTAATTTAGAAACACTGTTAGCAATTTACTATTTTACTAATTTTGCATGCCCAGCAGCTCTAGAAGAAAATGGTGTCATTGTCCAGCTTAAGTAAGTTCAATGTTGATTCATTCCTTTGTAAAAAAAAAAAATCAATAGTTATTAATTTAGTTAATTCATCTATACATCGGCTCTGGAGAAAACAGTGATGTCATCGTTCAGCTCAGTTCAGTTCGCATACAATGGTGTCAATGCAGGTAGATCAGAAACATTGTTAAATATCAAGTGTCCCCAACTGAGCAAGCCAAAAGGCGACAGCAGCAAGGAACCCAAACTCCAACAGGTGACAAAATGGAGAAAAAACCTTGGGAGAAACCAGGCTCAGTCGGGGGGGCAGTTCTTGTCTGGCCAACAACAAACAGTGCATGGTTGTGATTCAGGCAGCATAAGTCAGATTGGGTCATAAGTCAGATTGGGATCACAACAGTCAAAATATTTAATCCAGTTCCATCTAGCTGATGATCGGATTCATCACGCCGGTATGGAAACGGTTTGTTGGGGATCTGTACCACTGGCTGTCATGTCGATGAGGCCTTCACAGGGGATGGTCTAGTTGACACAATATCAGCTGATATTTACGGGATGCCGTGGTCATGTCTGTCTAGGTGCAGGTCCTTCACCTGATCTGGATACGACCCGGATCCGACTGACTACGGTAGACCTCGGGATAAACAGAGAGACTAATATTAGCATAGACGTCATTCTTCTTCTGATGTAACGAGTACATTGGGTGTTATAGGAAGTGTTCCTGGTTCCGGCTGACCTAATTTATACAGCTTAACAATCCTTTAACGGATGTGAAAATATAAATTGATAAAGTGTTATGTGTATGTCAGGTTAGAGAGATGCATTTTTAGTCTAGATTTTAACAGACAGAGTGTGTCTGATTCCCGAACAATGCTAGGAAGAATGTTACAAAGTTTAGTTGCCAAATAGGAGAAGGATCTACCATCTGTGGTTGATTTTAATATATTAGGTATTATCAACTAGTTTAGGTATTATCAATTTCGTTTACTACTACAAACATAACGGTTTTGTGATGTTGTTAACGATGTAATTGTTGGAATAGTCTCATACATTCAGGTCTTTTCTAAATACTATGAAACATTTGAAATATTGAACTGTTTTTCTGAAATGTGTTCCCTTTCCAGATATAGATGAATGTCTGTTCAGTCTATCTGTATGTGGTCCAAATGCCAACTGCACAAATGAAATAGGAAGCTACAATTGCTCATGTTTAAAAGGATTCACTGCAACAAACTCAAGTCTCACCATCAGCATTGACAACAACAACACATGTTCAGGTATATTCTATAATCAGATATTTGTATCAACCTTGAGAGTTTTGCTCATGCCTGTTATTCAGGCAAACAAAGCGTACGGATAAAAAGATATTTGAACATTGAACATCAATTTTTTTTCTCTTCCTGTAATAAAGATGTGAATGAATGTCTTAAGACATCAGAGTTCTGTGGTCCAAACTCTCATTGTACCAACTCAATTGGGAGTTACAACTGTTCCTGCTTGAGTGGGTTTACTGTAACAAACGGGAATCAGTCAATCAGCACCAGTAACCCATGCATTGGTAAGCATGCAGAAAATATATAACACATAACACATTTAGAAGTGGGTTCTAGCTTCACATATGCATACTCTGACCTTCAATAATAACATGGATATTTTTTTTTTACTTTTTTTATAATTAACAGCTGAATTTCTGAGGTCAGTTTACTCAGATGGAAATACTTGTGCATGAAAAAGGACAAATAAAAGAAAATATCTTGTTTTATCTTTGCAAATGAAAGTTGTGAAGTCAGTATGTATATATAGTCAAGTCAACTTTATTTATATAGCACTTTTTACAATGCAGATTGTGTCAAAGCAGCTTTACAGTGATAACTGGCAAATAATTCTATTCAATTCAATTCACATTTATTTCTATAGCGCTTTTCACAATACATATCGTTTCAAAGCAGCTTTACAGAGAATGCATGTCAACATTACAATTTAAAGAATGCGGTTAGCAAATAATATAATAATTTAGGCAGTTAATTTAGAAACACTGTTAGCAATTTACTATTTTACTAATTTTGCGTGCCCAGCAGCTCTACAAGAAAGTTGTGTCATTGTCCAGCTTAAGTTCAGTGTTGATTCATTCCTTTGTAAAAAAAATCAATAGTTATTAATTTAGTTAATTCATCTATACATCGGCTCTGGAGAAAACAGTGATGTCATCGTTCAGCTCAGTTCAGTTCGCATACAATGGTGTCAATGCAGGTAGATCAGAAACATTGTTAAATATCAAGTGTCCCCAACTGAGCAAGCCAAAAGGCGACAGCAGCAAGGAACCCAAACTCCAACAGGTGACAAAATGGAGAAAAAACCTTGGGAGAAACCAGGCTCAGTCGGGGGGCCAGTCCTTGTCTGGCCAACAACAAACAGTGCATGGTTGTGATTCAGGCAGCATAAGTCAGATTGGGATCACAACAGTCAAAATATTTAATCCAGTTCCATCTAGCTGATGATCGGATTCATCACACCGGTATGGAAACGGTTTGTTGGGGATCTGTACCACTGGCTGTCATGTCGATGAGGCCTTCACAGGGGATGGTCTAGTTGACACAATATCAGCTGATATTTAAGGGATGCCATGGTTGTGTCTGTCTAGGTGCAGGTCCTTCACCTGATCTGGATACGGCCCGGATCCAACTGACTACGGTAGACCTCGGGATAAACAGAGAGACTAATATTAGCATAGACGTCATTCTTCTTCTGATGTAACGAGTACATTGGGTGTTATAGGAAGTGTTCCTGGTTCTGACTGACCTAATTTATACAGCTTAACAATCCTTTAACGGATGTGAAAATATAAATTGATAAAGTGTTTTGTGTATGTCAGGTTAAAGAGATGTGTTTTTAGTCTAGATTTTAACAGACAGAGTGTGTCTGATTCCCGAACAATGCTAGGAAGACTGTTACAAAGTTTAGGTGCCAAATAGGAGAAGGATCTACCATCTGTGGTTGATTTTGATATATTAGGTATTATCAACTAGTTTAGGTATTATCAATTTCGTTTACTACTACAAACTGATAACGGTTTTGTGATGTTGTTAACGATGTAATTGTTGGAATAGTCTCATACATTCAGGTCTTTTCTAAATACTATGAAACATTTGAAATATTGAACTGTTTTTCTGAAATATGTTCCCTTTCCAGATATAGATGAATGTCTGTTCAATCTATCTGTATGTGGTCCAAATGCCAACTGCACAAATGAAATAGGAAGTTACAATTGCTCATGTTTAAAAGGATTCACTGCAACAAACTCAAGTCTCACCATCAGCATTGACAACAACAACACATGTACAGGTATATTCTCTAATCAGATATTTGTATTAACCTTGAGAGTTTTGCTCATGCCTGTTATTCAGGCAAACAAAGCGTATGGATAAAAAGATATTTGAACATTGAACATCAATTTTTTTTCTCTTCCTGTAATAAAGATGTGAATGAATGTCTTAAGACATCAGAGTTCTGTGGTCCAAACTCTCATTGTACCAACTCAATTGGGAGTTACAACTGTTCCTGCTTGAGTGGGTTTACTGTAACAAACGGGAATCAGTCAATCAGCACCAGTAACCAATGCATTGGTAAGCATGCAGAAAATATATAACACATAACACATTTAGAAGTGGGTTCTAGCTTCACATATGCATACTCTGACCTTCAATAATAACATGGATTTTTTTTTTTTACTTTTTGTTATAATTAACAGCTGAATTTCTGAGGTCAGTTTACTCAGATGGAAATACTTGTGCATGAAAAAGGACAAATAAAAGAAAATGTCTTGTTTTATCTTTGCAAATGAAAGTTGTGAAGTCAGTATGTATATATAGTCAAGTCAACTTTATTCATATAGCACTTTTTACGATGCAGATTGTGTCAAAGCAGCTTTACAGTGATAACTGGCAAATAATTCTATTCAATTCAACTCACATTTATTTCTATAGCGCTTTTCACAATACATATCGTTTCAAAGCAGCTTTACAGAGAATGCATGTCAACATTACAATTTAAAGAATGTGGTTAGCAAATAATATAATAATTTAGGCAGTTAATTTAGAAACACTGGTAGCAATTTACTATTTTACTAATTTTGCGTGCCCAGCAGCTCTAGAAGAAAATGGTGTCATTGTCCAGCTTAAGTAAGTTCAATGTTGATTCATTCCTTTGTAAAAAAAAAAATCAATAGTTATTAATTTAGTTAATTCATCTATACATCGGCTCTGGAGAAAACAGTGATGTCATCGTTCAGCTCAGTTCAGTTCGCATACAATGGTGTCAGTGCAGGTAGATCAGAAACATTGTTAAATATCAAGTGTCCCCAACTGAGCAAGCCAAAAGGCGACAGCAGCAAGGAACCCAAACTCCAACAGGTGACAAAATGGAGAAAAAACCTTGGGAGAAACCAGGCTCAGTCGGGGAGCCAGTTCTTGTCTGGCCAACAACAAACAGTGCATGGTTGTGATTCAGGCAGCATAAGTCAGATTGGGATCACAACAGTCAAAATATTTAATCCAGTTCCATCTAGCTGATGATCGGATTCATCACGCCGGTATGGAAACGGTTTGTTGGGGATCTGTACCACTGGCTGTCATGTCGATGAGGCCTTCACAGGGGATGGTCTAGTTGACACAATATCAGCTGATATTTAAGGGATGCCGTGGTCGTGTCTGCCTAGGTGCAGGTCCTTCACCTGATCTGGATACGACCCGGATCCGACTGACTACGGTAGACCTCGGGATAAACAGAGAGACTAATATTAGCATAGACGTCATTCTTCTTCTGATGTAACGAGTACATTGGGTGTTATAGGAAGTGTTCCCGGTTCCGGCTGACCTAATTTATGCAGCTTAACAATCCTTTAACGGATGTGAAAATGTAAATTGATAAAGTGTTATGTGTATGTCAGGTTAAAGAGATGCGTTTTTAGTCTAGATTTTAACAGACAGAGTGTGTCTGATTCCTGAACAATGCTAGGAAGAATGTTACAAAGTTTAGGTGCCAAATAGGAGAAGGATCTACCATCTGTGGTTGATTTTGATATATTAGGTATTATCAACTAGTTTAGGTATTATCAATTTCATTTACTACTACAAACTGATAACGGTTTTGTGATGTTGTTAACGATGTAATTGTTGGAATAGTCTCATACATTCAGGTCTTTTCTAAAAACTATGAAACATTTGAAATATTGAACTGTTTTTCTGAAATGTGTTCCCTTTCCAGATATAGATGAATGTCTGTTCAGTCTATCTGTATGTGGTCCAAATGCCAACTGCACAAATGAAATAGGAAGCTACAATTGCTCATGTTTAAAAGGATTCACTGCAACAAACTCAAGTCTCACCATCAGCATTGACAACAACAACACATGTACAGGTATATTCTATAATCAGATATTTGTATTAACCTTGAGAGTTTTGCTCATGCCTGTTATTCAGGCAAACAAAGCGTACGGATAAAAAGATATTTGAACATTGAACATCAATTTTTTTTCTCTTCCTGTAATAAAGATGTGAATGAATGTCTTAAGACATCAGAGTTCTGTGGTCCAAACTCTTATTGTACCAACTCAATTGGGAGTTACAACTGTTCCTGCTTGAGTGGGTTTACTGTAACAAATGGGAATCAGTCAATCAGCACCAGTAACCCATGCATTGGTAAGCATGCAGAAAATATATAACACATAACACATTTAGAAGTGGGTTCTAGCTTCACATATGCATACTCTGACCTTCAATAATAACATGGATTTTTTTTTTTTAACTTTTTGTTATAATTAACAGCTGAATTTCTGAGGTCAGTTTACTCAGATGGAAATACTTGTGCATGAAAAAGGATAAAATAAAAGAAAATATCTTGTTTTATCTTTGCAAATTAAAGTTGTGAAGTCAGTATGTATATATAGTCAAGTCACCTTTATTTATATAGCACTTTTTACAATGCAGATTGTGTCAAAGCAGCTTTACAGTGATAACTGGCAAATAATTCTATGCAATTCAATTCACATTTATTTCTATAGCGCTTTTCACAATACATATCGTTTCAAAGCAGCTTTACAGAGAATGCATGTCAACATTACAATTTAAAGAATGCGGTTAGCAAATAATATAATAATTTAGGCAGTTAATTTACAAACACTGTTAGCAATTTACTATTTTACTAATTTTGCGTGCCCAGCAGCTCTAGAAGAAAATGGTGTCATTGTCCAGCTTAAGTAAGTTCAATGTTGATTCATTTTCTTTTGTAAAAAAAAAAAAAATCAATAGTTATTAATTTAGTTAATTCATCTATACATCAGCTCTGGAGAAAACAGTGATGTCATCGTTCAGCTCAGTTCAGTTCGCATACAATGGTGTCAATGCAGGTAGATCAGAAACATTGTTAAATATCAAGTGTCCCCAACTGAGCAAGCCAAAAGGCGACAGCAGCAAGGAACCCAAACTCCAACAGGTGACAAAATGGAGAAAAAACCTTGGGAGAAACCAGGCTCAGTCGGGGGGCCAGTTCTTGTCTGGCCAACAACAAACAGTGCATGGTTGTGATTCAGGCAGCATAAGTCAGATTGGGTCATAAGTCAGATTGGGATCACAACAGTCAAAATATTTAATCCAGTTCCATCTAGCTGATGATTGGATTCATCACGCCGGTATGGAAACGGTTTGTTGGGGATCTGTACCACTGGCTGTCATGTCGATGAGGCCTTCACAGGGGATGGTCTAGTTGACACAATATCAGCTGATATTTACGGGATGCCGTGGTCATGTCTGTCTAGGTGCAGGTCCTTCACCTGATCTGGATACGACCCGGATCCGACTGACTACGGTAGACCTCGGGATAAACAGAGAGACTAATATTAGCATAGACGTCATTCTTCTTCTGATGTAACGAGTACATTGGGTGTTATAGGAAGTGTTCCTGGTTCCGGCTGACCTAATTTATACAGCTTAACAATCCTTTAACGGATGTGAAAATATAAATTGATAAAGTGTTATGTGTATGTCAGGTTAGAGAGATGCATTTTTAGTCTAGATTTTAACAGACAGAGTGTGTCTGATTCCCGAACAATGCTAGGAAGAATGTTACAAAGTTTAGTTGCCAAATAGGAGAAGGATCTACCATCTGTGGTTGATTTTAATATATTAGGTATTATCAACTAGTTTAGGTATTATCAATTTCGTTTACTACTACAAACTGATAACGGTTTTGTGATGTTGTTAACGATGTAATTGTTGGAATAGTCTCATACATTCAGGTCTTTTCTAAATACTATGAAACATTTGAAATATTGAACTGTTTTTCTGAAATGTGTTCCCTTTCCAGATATAGATGAATGTCTGTTCAGTCTATCTGTATGTGGTCCAAATGCCAACTGCACAAATGAAATAGGAAGCTACAATTGCTCATGTTTAAAAGGATTCACTGCAACAAACTCAAGTCTCACCATCAGCATTGACAACAACAACACATGTTCAGGTATATTCTATAATCAGATATTTGTATTAACCTTGAGAGTTTTGCTCATGCCTGTTATTCAGGCAAACAAAGCGTACGGATAAAAAGATATTTGAACATTGAACATCAAATTTATTCTCTTCCTGTAATAAAGATGTGAATGAATGTCTTAAGACATCAGAGTTCTGTGGTCCAAACTCTCATTGTACCAACTCAATTGGGAGTTACAACTGTTCCTGCTTGAGTGGGTTTACTGTAACAAACGGGAATCAGTCAATCAGCACCAGTAACCCATGCATTGGTAAGCATGCAGAAAATATATAACACATAACACATTTAGAAGTGGGTTCTAGCTTCACATATGCATACTCTGACCTTCAATAATAACATGGATATTTTTTTTAACTTTTTTTATAATTAACAGCTGAATTTCTGAGGTCAGTTTACTCAGATGGAAATACTTGTGCATGAAAAAGGACAAATAAAAGAAAATATCTTGTTTTATCTTTGCAAATGAAAGTTGTGAAGTCAGTATGTATATATAGTCAAGTCAACTTTATTTATATAGCACTTTTTACAATGCAGATTGTGTCAAAGCAGCTTTACAGTGATAACTGGCAAATAATTCTATTCAATTCAATTCACATTTATTTCTATAGCGCTTTTCACAATACATATCGTTTCAAAGCAGCTTTACAGAGAATGCATGTCAACATTACAATTTAAAGAATGCGGTTAGCAAATAATATAATAATTTAGGCAGTTAATTTAGAAACACTGTTAGCAATTTACTATTTTACTAATTTTGCGTGCCCAGCAGCTCTACAAGAAAGTTGTGTCATTGTCCAGCTTAAGTTCAGTGTTGATTCATTCCTTTGTAAAAAAAATCAATAGTTATTAATTTAGTTAATTCATCTATACATCGGCTCTGGAGAAAACAGTGATGTCATCGTTCAGCTCAGTTCAGTTCGCATACAATGGTGTCAATGCAGGTAGATCAGAAACATTGATAAATATCAAGTGTCCCCAACTGAGCAAGCCAAAAGGCGACAGCAGCAAGGAACCCAAACTCCAACAGGTGACAAAATGGAGAAAAAACCTTGGGAGAAACCAGGCTCAGTCGGGGGGCCAGTTCTTGTCTGGCCAACAACAAACAGTGCATGGTTGTGATTCAGGCAGCATAAGTCAGATTGGGTCATAAGTCAGATTGGGATCACAACAGTCAAAATATTTAATCCAGTTCCATCTAGCTGATGATTGGATTCATCACGCCGGTATGGAAACGGTTTGTTGGGGATCTGTACCACTGGCTGTCATGTCGATGAGGCCTTCACAGGGGATGGTCTAGTTGACACAATATCAGCTGATATTTACGGGATGCCGTGGTCATGTCTGTCTAGGTGCAGGTCCTTCACCTGATCTGGATACGACCCGGATCCGACTGACTACGGTAGACCTCGGGATAAACAGAGAGACTAATATTAGCATAGACGTCATTCTTCTTCTGATGTAACGAGTACATTGGGTGTTATAGGAAGTGTTCCTGGTTCCGGCTGACCTAATTTATACAGCTTAACAATCCTTTAACGGATGTGAAAATATAAATTGATAAAGTGTTATGTGTATGTCAGGTTAGAGAGATGCATTTTTAGTCTAGATTTTAACAGACAGAGTGTGTCTGATTCCCGAACAATGCTAGGAAGAATGTTACAAAGTTTAGTTGCCAAATAGGAGAAGGATCTACCATCTGTGGTTGATTTTAATATATTAGGTATTATCAACTAGTTTAGGTATTATCAATTTCGTTTACTACTACAAACTGATAACGGTTTTGTGATGTTGTTAACGATGTAATTGTTGGAATAGTCTCATACATTCAGGTCTTTTCTAAATACTATGAAACATTTGAAATATTGAACTGTTTTTCTGAAATGTGTTCCCTTTCCAGATATAGATGAATGTCTGTTCAGTCTATCTGTATGTGGTCCAAATGCCAACTGCACAAATGAAATAGGAAGCTACAATTGCTCATGTTTAAAAGGATTCACTGCAACAAACTCAAGTCTCACCATCAGCATTGACAACAACAACACATGTTCAGGTATATTCTATAATCAGATATTTGTATTAACCTTGAGAGTTTTGCTCATGCCTGTTATTCAGGCAAACAAAGCGTACGGATAAAAAGATATTTGAACATTGAACATCAATTTTTTTTCTCTTCCTGTAATAAAGATGTGAATGAATGTCTTAAGACATCAGAGTTCTGTGGTCCAAACTCTCATTGTACCAACTCAATTGGGAGTTACAACTGTTCCTGCTTGAGTGGGTTTACTGTAACAAACGGGAATCAGTCAATCAGCACCAGTAACCCATGCATTGGTAAGCATGCAGAAAATATATAACACATAACACATTTAGAAGTGGGTTCTAGCTTCACATATGCATACTCTGACCTTCAATAATAACATGGATATTTTTTTTAACTTTTTTTATAATTAACAGCTGAATTTCTGAGGTCAGTTTACTCAGATGGAAATACTTGTGCATGAAAAAGGACAAATAAAAGAAAATATCTTGTTTTATCTTTGCAAATGAAAGTTGTGAAGTCAGTATGTATATATAGTCAAGTCAACTTTATTTATATAGCACTTTTTACAATGCAGATTGTGTCAAAGCAGCTTTACAGTGATAACTGGCAAATAATTCTATTCAATTCAATTCACATTTATTTCTATAGCGCTTTTCACAATACATATCGTTTCAAAGCAGCTTTACAGAGAATGCATGTCAACATTACAATTTAAAGAATGCGGTTAGCAAATAATATAATAATTTAGGCAGTTAATTTAGAAACACTGTTAGCAATTTACTATTTTACTAATTTTGCGTGCCCAGCAGCTCTACAAGAAAGTTGTGTCATTGTCCAGCTTAAGTTCAGTGTTGATTCATTCCTTTGTAAAAAAAATCAATAGTTATTAATTTAGTTAATTCATCTATACATCGGCTCTGGAGAAAACAGTGATGTCATCGTTCAGCTCAGTTCAGTTCGCATACAATGGTGTCAGTGCAGGTAGATCAGAAACATTGTTAAATATCAAGTGTCCCCAACTGAGCAAGCCAAAAGGCGACAGCAGCAAGGAACCCAAACTCCAACAGGTGACAAAATGGAGAAAAAACCTTGGGAGAAACCAGGCTCAGTCGGGGGGCCAGTTCTTGTCTGGCCAACAACAAACAGTGCATGGTTGTGATTCAGGCAGCATAAGTCAGATTGGGATCACAACAGTCAAAATATTTAATCCAGTTCCATCTAGCTGATGATCGGATTCATCACGCCGGTATGGAAACGGTTTGTTGGGGATCTGTACCACTGGCTGTCATGTCGATGAGGCCTTCACAGGGGATGGTCTAGTTGACACAATATCAGCTGATATTTAAGGGATGCCGTGGTCATGTCTGTCTAGGTGCAGGTCCTTCACCTGATCTGGATACGACCCGGATCCGACTGAGTACGGTAGACCTCGGGATAAACAGAGAGACTAATATTAGCATAGACATCATTCTTCTTCTGATGTAACGAGTACATTGGGTGTTATAGGAAGTGTTCCCGGTTCCGACTGACCTAATTTATACAGCTTAACAATCCTTTAACGGATGTGAAAATATAAATTGATAAAGTGTTATGTGTATGTCAGGTTAAAGAGATGCGTTTTTAGTCTAGATTTTAACAGACAGAGTGTGTCTGATTCCTGAACAATGCTAGGAAGACTGTTACAAAGTTTAGTTGCCAAATAGGAGAAGGATCTACCATCTGTGGTTGATTTTGATATATAAGTATTATCAACTAGTTTAGGTATTATCAATTTCATTTACTACTACAAACTGATAACGGTTTTGTGATGTTGTTAACGATGTAATTGTTGGAATAGTCTCATACATTCAGGTCTTTTCTAAATACTATGAAACATTTGAAATATTGAACTGTTTTTCTGAAATGTGTTCCCTTTCCAGATATAGATGAATGTCTGTTCAGTCTATCTGTATGTGGTCCAAATGCCAACTGCACAAATGAAATAGGAAGCTACAATTGCTCATGTTTAAAAGGATTCACTGCAACAAACTCAAGTCTCACCATCAGCATTGACAACAACAACACATGTTCAGGTATATTCTATAATCAGATATTTGTATTAACCTTGAGAGTTTTGCTCATGCCTGTTATTCAGGCAAACAAAGCGTACGGATAAAAAGATATTTGAACATTGAACATCAATTTTTTTTTCTCTTCCTGTAATAAAGATGTGAATGAATGTCTTAAGACATCAGAGTTCTGTGGTCCAAACTCTCATTGTACCAACTCAATTGGGAGTTACAACTGTTCCTGCTTGAGTGGGTTTACTGTAACAAACGGGAATCAGTCAATCAGCACCAGTAACCCATGCATTGGTAAGCATGCAGAAAATATATAACACATAACACATTTAGAAGTGGGTTCTAGCTTCACATATGCATACTCTGACCTTCAATAATAACATGGATATTTTTTTTAACTTTTTTTATAATTAACAGCTGAATTTCTGAGGTCAGTTTACTCAGATGGAAATACTTGTGCATGAAAAAGGACAAATAAAAGAAAATATCTTGTTTTATCTTTGCAAATGAAAGTTGTGAAGTCAGTATGTATATATAGTCAAGTCAACTTTATTTATATAGCACTTTTTACAATGCAGATTGTGTCAAAGCAGCTTTACAGTGATAACTGGCAAATAATTCTATTCAATTCAATTCACATTTATTTCTATAGCGCTTTTCACAATACATATCGTTTCAAAGCAGCTTTACAGAGAATGCATGTCAACATTACAATTTAAAGAATGCGGTTAGCAAATAATATAATAATTTAGGCAGTTAATTTAGAAACACTGTTAGCAATTTACTATTTTACTAATTTTGCGTGCCCAGCAGCTCTACAAGAAAGTTGTGTCATTGTCCAGCTTAAGTTCAGTGTTGATTCATTCCTTTGTAAAAAAAATCAATAGTTATTAATTTAGTTAATTCATCTATACATCGGCTCTGGAGAAAACAGTGATGTCATCGTTCAGCTCAGTTCAGTTCGCATACAATGGTGTCAGTGCAGGTAGATCAGAAACATTGTTAAATATCAAGTGTCCCCAACTGAGCAAGCCAAAAGGCGACAGCAGCAAGGAACCCAAACTCCAACAGGTGACAAAATGGAGAAAAAACCTTGGGAGAAACCAGGCTCAGTCGGGGGGCCAGTTCTTGTCTGGCCAACAACAAACAGTGCATGGTTGTGATTCAGGCAGCATAAGTCAGATTGGGATCACAACAGTCAAAATATTTAATCCAGTTCCATCTAGCTGATGATCGGATTCATCACGCCGGTATGGAAACGGTTTGTTGGGGATCTGTACCACTGGCTGTCATGTCGATGAGGCCTTCACAGGGGATGGTCTAGTTGACACAATATCAGCTGATATTTAAGGGATGCCGTGGTCATGTCTGTCTAGGTGCAGGTCCTTCACCTGATCTGGATACGACCCGGATCCGACTGAGTATGGTAGACCTCGGGATAAACAGAGAGACTAATATTAGCATAGACATCATTCTTCTTCTGATGTAACGAGTACATTGGGTGTTATAGGAAGTGTTCCCGGTTCCGACTGACCTAATTTATACAGCTTAACAATCCTTTAACGGATGTGAAAATATAAATTGATAAAGTGTTATGTGTATGTCAGGTTAAAGAGATGCGTTTTTAGTCTAGATTTTAACAGACAGAGTGTGTCTGATTCCTGAACAATGCTAGGAAGACTGTTACAAAGTTTAGTTGCCAAATAGGAGAAGGATCTACCATCTGTGGTTGATTTTGATATATAAGTATTATCAACTAGTTTAGGTATTATCAATTTCATTTACTACTACAAACTGATAACGGTTTTGTGATGTTGTTAACGATGTAATTGTTGGAATAGTCTCATACATTCAGGTCTTTTCTAAATACTATGAAACATTTGAAATATTGAACTGTTTTTCTGAAATGTGTTCCCTTTCCAGATATAGATGAATGTCTGTTCAATCTATCTGTATGTGGTCCAAATGCCAACTGCACAAATGAAATAGGAAGCTACAACTGCTCATGTTTAAAAGGATTCACTGCAACAAACTCAAGTCTCACCATCAGCATTGACAACAACAACACATGTTCAGGTATATTCTATAATCAGATATTTGTATCAACCTTGAGAGTTTTGCTCATGCCTGTTATTCAGGCAAACAAAGCGTACGGATAAAAAAGATATTTGAATATTGAACATCACATTTATTCTCTTCCTGTAATAAAGATGTGAATGAATGTCTTAAGACATCAGAGTTCTGTGGTCCAAACTCTCATTGTACCAACTCAATTGGGAGTTACAACTGTTCCTGCTTGAGTGGGTTTACTGTAACAAACAGGAATCAGTCAACCAGCACCAGTAACCCATGCATTGGTAAGCATGCAGAAAATATATAACACATAACACATTTAGAAGTGGGTTCTAGCTTCACATATGCATACTCTGACCTTCAATAATAACATGGATATTTTTTTTTTACTTTTTTTATAATTAACAGCTGAATTTCTGAGGTCAGTTTACTCAGATGGAAATACTTGTGCATGAAAAAGGACAAATAAAAGAAAATATCTTGTTTTATCTTTGCAAATGAAAGTTGTGAAGTCAGTATGTATATATAGTCAAGTCACCTTTATTTATATAGCACTTTTTACAATGCAGATTGTGTCAAAGCAGCTTTACAGTGATAACTGGCAAATAATTCTATGCAATTCAATTCACATTTATTTCTATAGCGCTTTTCACAATACATATCGTTTCAAAGCAGCTTTACAGAGAATGCATGTCAACATTACAATTTAAAGAATGCGGTTAGCAAATAATATAATAATTTAGGCAGTTAATTTACAAACACTGTTAGCAATTTACTATTTTACTAATTTTGCGTGCCCAGCAGCTCTAGAAGAAAATGGTGTCATTGTCCAGCTTAAGTTCAGTGTTGATTCATTCCTTTGTAAAAAAAAAATCAATAGTTATTAATTTAGTTAATTCATCTATACATCGGCTCTGGAGAAAACAGTGATGTCATCGTTCAGCTCAGTTCAGTTCGCATACAATGGTGTCAATGCAGGTAGATCAGAAACATTGTTAAATATCAAGTGTCCCCAACTGAGCAAGCCAAAAGGCGACAGCAGCAAGGAACCCAAACTCCAACAGGTGACAAAAATGGAGAAAAAACCTTGGGAGAAACCAGGCTCAGTTGGGGAGCCAGTTCTTGTCTGGCCAACAACAAACAGTGCATGGTTGTGATTCAGGCAGCATAAGTCAGATTGGGATCACAACAGTCAAAATATTTAATCCAGTTCCATCTAGCTGATGATCGGATTCATCACACCGGTATGGAAACGGTTTGTTGGGGATCTGTACCACTGGCTGTCATGTCGATGAGGCCTTCACAGGGGATGGTCTAGTTGACACAATATCAGCTGATATTTAAGGGATGCCGTGGTCGTGTCTGTCTAGGTGCAGGTCCTTCACCTGATCTGGATACGACCCGGATCCGACTGACTGCGGTAGACCTCGGGATAAACAGAGAGACTAATATTAGCATAGACGTCATTCTTCTTCTGATGTAACGAGTACATTGGGTGTTATAGGAAGTGTTCCTGGTTCTGACTGACCTAATTTATACAGCTTAACAATCCTTTAACGGATGTGAAAATATAAATTGATAAAGTGTTTTGTGTATGTCAGGTTAAAGAGATGTGTTTTTAGTCTAGATTTTAACAGACAGAGTGTGTCTGATTCCCGAACAATGCTAGGAAGACTGTTACAAAGTTTAGGTGCCAAATAGGAGAAGGATCTACCATCTGTGGTTGATTTTGATATATTAGGTATTATCAACTAGTTTAGGTATTATCAATTTCGTTTACTACTACAAACTGATAACGGTTTTGTGATGTTGTTAACGATGTAATTGTTGGAATAGTCTCATACATTCAGGTCTTTTCTAAATACTATGAAACATTTGAAATATTGAACTGTTTTTCTGAAATATGTTCCCTTTCCAGATATAGATGAATGTCTGTTCAATCTATCTGTATGTGGTCCAAATGCCAACTGCACAAATGAAATAGGAAGTTACAATTGCTCATGTTTAAAAGGATTCACTGCAACAAACTCAAGTCTCACCATCAGCATTGACAACAACAACACATGTTCAGGTATATTCTATAATCAGATATTTGTATTAACCTTGAGAGTTTTGCTCATGCCTGTTATTCAGGCAAACAAAGCGTATGGATAAAAAGATATTTGAACATTGAACATCAATTTTTTTTCTCTTCCTGTAATAAAGATGTGAATGAATGTCTTAAGACATCAGAGTTCTGTGGTCCAAACTCTCATTGTACCAACTCAATTGGGAGTTACAACTGTTCCTGCTTGAGTGGGTTTACTGTAACAAACGGGAATCAGTCAATCAGCACCAGTAACCAATGCATTGGTAAGCATGCAGAAAATATATAACACATAACACATTTAGAAGTGGGTTCTAGCTTCACATATGCATACTCTGACCTTCAATAATAACATGGATTTTTTTTTTTTTACTTTTTGTTATAATTAACAGCTGAATTTCTGAGGTCAGTTTACTCAGATGGAAATACTTGTGCATGAAAAAGGACAAATAAAAGAAAATGTCTTGTTTTATCTTTGCAAATGAAAGTTGTGAAGTCAGTATGTATATATAGTCAAGTCAACTTTATTCATATAGCACTTTTTACGATGCAGATTGTGTCAAAGCAGCTTTACAGTGATAACTGGCAAATAATTCTATTCAATTCAACTCACATTTATTTCTATAGCGCTTTTCACAATACATATCGTTTCAAAGCAGCTTTACAGAGAATGCATGTCAACATTACAATTTAAAGAATGTGGTTAGCAAATAATATAATAATTTAGGCAGTTAATTTAGAAACACTGGTAGCAATTTACTATTTTACTAATTTTGCATGCCCAGCAGCTCTAGAAGAAAATGGTGTCATTGTCCAGCTTAAGTAAGTTCAATGTTGATTCATTCCTTTGTAAAAAAAAAAATCAATAGTTATTAATTTAGTTAATTCATCTATACATCGGCTCTGGAGAAAACAGTGATGTCATCGTTCAGCTCAGTTCAGTTCGCATACAATGGTGTCAGTGCAGGTAGATCAGAAACATTGTTAAATATCAAGTGTCCCCAACTGAGCAAGCCAAAAGGCGACAGCAGCAAGGAACCCAAACTCCAACAGGTGACAAAATGGAGAAAAAACCTTGGGAGAAACCAGGCTCAGTCGGGGAGCCAGTTCTTGTCTGGCCAACAACAAACAGTGCATGGTTGTGATTCAGGCAGCATAAGTCAGATTGGGATCACAACAGTCAAAATATTTAATCCAGTTCCATCTAGCTGATGATCGGATTCATCACGCCGGTATGGAAACGGTTTGTTGGGGATCTGTACCACTGGCTGTCATGTCGATGAGGCCTTCACAGGGGATGGTCTAGTTGACACAATATCAGCTGATATTTAAGGGATGCCGTGGTCGTGTCTGCCTAGGTGCAGGTCCTTCACCTGATCTGGATACGACCCGGATCCGACTGACTACGGTAGACCTCGGGATAAACAGAGAGACTAATATTAGCATAGACGTCATTCTTCTTCTGATGTAACGAGTACATTGGGTGTTATAGGAAGTGTTCCCGGTTCCGGCTGACCTAATTTATGCAGCTTAACAATCCTTTAACGGATGTGAAAATGTAAATTGATAAAGTGTTATGTGTATGTCAGGTTAAAGAGATGCGTTTTTAGTCTAGATTTTAACAGACAGAGTGTGTCTGATTCCTGAACAATGCTAGGAAGAATGTTACAAAGTTTAGGTGCCAAATAGGAGAAGGATCTACCATCTGTGGTTGATTTTGATATATTAGGTATTATCAACTAGTTTAGGTATTATCAATTTCATTTACTACTACAAACTGATAACGGTTTTGTGATGTTGTTAACGATGTAATTGTTGGAATAGTCTCATACATTCAGGTCTTTTCTAAAAACTATGAAACATTTGAAATATTGAACTGTTTTTCTGAAATGTGTTCCCTTTCCAGATATAGATGAATGTCTGTTCAGTCTATCTGTATGTGGTCCAAATGCCAACTGCACAAATGAAATAGGAAGCTACAATTGCTCATGTTTAAAAGGATTCACTGCAACAAACTCAAGTCTCACCATCAGCATTGACAACAACAACACATGTACAGGTATATTCTATAATCAGATATTTGTATTAACCTTGAGAGTTTTGCTCATGCCTGTTATTCAGGCAAACAAAGGATAAAAAAGATATTTGAATATTGAACATCACATTTATTCTCTTCCTGTAATAAAGTTGTGAATGAATGTCTTAAGACATCAGAGTTCTGTGGTCCAAACTCTTATTGTACCAACTCAATTGGGAGTTACAACTGTTCCTGCTTGAGTGGGTTTACTGTAACAAATGGGAATCAGTCAATCAGCACCAGTAACCCATGCATTGGTAAGCATGCAGAAAATATATAACACATAACACATTTAGAAGTGGGTTCTAGCTTCACATATGCATACTCTGACCTTCAATAATAACATGGATTTTTTTTTTTTAACTTTTTGTTATAATTAACAGCTGAATTTCTGAGGTCAGTTTACTCAGATGGAAATACTTGTGCATGAAAAAGGATAAAATAAAAGAAAATATCTTGTTTTATCTTTGCAAATTAAAGTTGTGAAGTCAGTATGTATATATAGTCAAGTCACCTTTATTTATATAGCACTTTTTACAATGCAGATTGTGTCAAAGCAGCTTTACAGTGATAACTGGCAAATAATTCTATGCAATTCAATTCACATTTATTTCTATAGCGCTTTTCACAATACATATCGTTTCAAAGCAGCTTTACAGAGAATGCATGTCAACATTACAATTTAAAGAATGCGGTTAGCAAATAATATAATAATTTAGGCAGTTAATTTACAAACACTGTTAGCAATTTACTATTTTACTAATTTTGCGTGCCCAGCAGCTCTAGAAGAAAATGGTGTCATTGTCCAGCTTAAGTAAGTTCAATGTTGATTCATTTTCTTTTGTAAAAAAAAAAATCAATAGTTATTAATTTAGTTAATTCATCTATACATCAGCTCTGGAGAAAACAGTGATGTCATCGTTCAGCTCAGTTCAGTTCGCATACAATGGTGTCAATGCAGGTAGATCAGAAACATTGTTAAATATCAAGTGTCCCCAACTGAGCAAGCCAAAAGGCGACAGCAGCAAGGAACCCAAACTCCAACAGGTGACAAAATGGAGAAAAAACCTTGGGAGAAACCAGGCTCAGTCGGGGGGCCAGTTCTTGTCTGGCCAACAACAAACAGTGCATGGTTGTGATTCAGGCAGCATAAGTCAGATTGGGTCATAAGTCAGATTGGGATCACAACAGTCAAAATATTTAATCCAGTTCCATCTAGCTGATGATTGGATTCATCACGCCGGTATGGAAACGGTTTGTTGGGGATCTGTACCACTGGCTGTCATGTCGATGAGGCCTTCACAGGGGATGGTCTAGTTGACACAATATCAGCTGATATTTACGGGATGCCGTGGTCATGTCTGTCTAGGTGCAGGTCCTTCACCTGATCTGGATACGACCCGGATCCGACTGACTACGGTAGACCTCGGGATAAACAGAGAGACTAATATTAGCATAGACGTCATTCTTCTTCTGATGTAACGAGTACATTGGGTGTTATAGGAAGTGTTCCTGGTTCCGGCTGACCTAATTTATACAGCTTAACAATCCTTTAACGGATGTGAAAATATAAATTGATAAAGTGTTATGTGTATGTCAGGTTAGAGAGATGCATTTTTAGTCTAGATTTTAACAGACAGAGTGTGTCTGATTCCCGAACAATGCTAGGAAGAATGTTACAAAGTTTAGTTGCCAAATAGGAGAAGGATCTACCATCTGTGGTTGATTTTAATATATTAGGTATTATCAACTAGTTTAGGTATTATCAATTTCGTTTACTACTACAAACTGATAACGGTTTTGTGATGTTGTTAACGATGTAATTGTTGGAATAGTCTCATACATTCAGGTCTTTTCTAAATACTATGAAACATTTGAAATATTGAACTGTTTTTCTGAAATGTGTTCCCTTTCCAGATATAGATGAATGTCTGTTCAGTCTATCTGTATGTGGTCCAAATGCCAACTGCACAAATGAAATAGGAAGCTACAATTGCTCATGTTTAAAAGGATTCACTGCAACAAACTCAAGTCTCACCATCAGCATTGACAACAACAACACATGTTCAGGTATATTCTATAATCAGATATTTGTATTAACCTTGAGAGTTTTGCTCATGCCTGTTATTCAGGCAAACAAAGCGTACGGATAAAAAGATATTTGAACATTGAACATCAATTTTTTTCTCTTCCTGTAATAAAGATGTGAATGAATGTCTTAAGACATCAGAGTTCTGTGGTCCAAACTCTCATTGTACCAACTCAATTGGGAGTTACAACTGTTCCTGCTTGAGTGGGTTTACTGTAACAAACGGGAATCAGTCAATCAGCACCAGTAACCCATGCATTGGTAAGCATGCAGAAAATATATAACACATAACACATTTAGAAGTGGGTTCTAGCTTCACATATGCATACTCTGACCTTCAATAATAACATGGATATTTTTTTTAACTTTTTTATAATTAACAGCTGAATTTCTGAGGTCAGTTTACTCAGATGGAAATACTTGTGCATGAAAAAGGACAAATAAAAGAAAATATCTTGTTTTATCTTTGCAAATGAAAGTTGTGAAGTCAGTATGTATATATAGTCAAGTCAACTTTATTTATATAGCACTTTTTACAATGCAGATTGTGTCAAAGCAGCTTTACAGTGATAACTGGCAAATAATTCTATTCAATTCAATTCACATTTATTTCTATAGCGCTTTTCACAATACATATCGTTTCAAAGCAGCTTTACAGAGAATGCATGTCAACATTACAATTTAAAGAATGCGGTTAGCAAATAATATAATAATTTAGGCAGTTAATTTAGAAACACTGTTAGCAATTTACTATTTTACTAATTTTGCGTGCCCAGCAGCTCTACAAGAAAGTTGTGTCATTGTCCAGCTTAAGTTCAGTGTTGATTCATTCCTTTGTAAAAAAAATCAATAGTTATTAATTTAGTTAATTCATCTATACATCGGCTCTGGAGAAAACAGTGATGTCATCGTTCAGCTCAGTTCAGTTCGCATACAATGGTGTCAATGCAGGTAGATCAGAAACATTGTTAAATATCAAGTGTCCCCAACTGAGCAAGCCAAAAGGCGACAGCAGCAAGGAACCCAAACTCCAACAGGTGACAAAATGGAGAAAAAACCTTGGGAGAAACCAGGCTCAGTCATGGGGCCAGTTCTTGTCTGGCCAACAACAAACAGTGCATGGTTGTGATTCAGGCAGCATAAGTCAGATTGGGATCACAACAGTCAAAATATTTAATCCAGTTCCATCTAGCTGATGATCGGATTCATCACGCCGGTATGGAAACGGTTTGTTGGGGATCTGTACCACTGGCTGTCATGTCGATGAGGCCTTCACAGGGGATGGTCTAGTTGACACAATATCAGCTGATATTTAAGGGATGCCGTGGTCATGTCTGTCTAGGTGCAGGTCCTTCACCTGATCTGGATACGACCCGGATCCGACTGAGTACGGTAGACCTCGGGATAAACAGAGAGACTAATATTAGCATAGACATCATTCTTCTTCTGATGTAACGAGTACATTGGGTGTTATAGGAAGTGTTCCCGGTTCCGACTGACCTAATTTATACAGCTTAACAATCCTTTAACGGATGTGAAAATATAAATTGATAAAGTGTTATGTGTATGTCAGGTTAAAGAGATGCGTTTTTAGTCTAGATTTTAACAGACAGAGTGTGTCTGATTCCTGAACAATGCTAGGAAGACTGTTACAAAGTTTAGTTGCCAAATAGGAGAAGGATCTACCATCTGTGGTTGATTTTGATATATAAGTATTATCAACTAGTTTAGGTATTATCAATTTCATTTACTACTACAAACTGATAACGGTTTTGTGATGTTGTTAACGATGTAATTGTTGGAATAGTCTCATACATTCAGGTCTTTTCTAAATACTATGAAACATTTGAAATATTGAACTGTTTTTCTGAAATGTGTTCCCTTTCCAGATATAGATGAATGTCTGTTCAATCTATCTGTATGTGGTCCAAATGCCAACTGCACAAATGAAATAGGAAGCTACAACTGCTCATGTTTAAAAGGATTCACTGCAACAAACTCAAGTCTCACCATCAGCATTGACAACAACAACACATGTTCAGGTATATTCTATAATCAGATATTTGTATCAACCTTGAGAGTTTTGCTCATGCCTGTTATTCAGGCAAACAAAGCGTACGGATAAAAAGATATTTGAACATTGAACATCAATTTTTTTTCTCTTCCTGTAATAAAGATGTGAATGAATGTCTTAAGACATCAGAGTTCTGTGGTCCAAACTCTCATTGTACCAACTCAATTGGGAGTTACAACTGTTCCTGCTTGAGTGGGTTTACTGTAACAAACAGGAATCAGTCAACCAGCACCAGTAACCCATGCATTGGTAAGCATGCAGAAAATATATAACACATAACACATTTAGAAGTGGGTTCTAGCTTCACATATGCATACTCTGACCTTCAATAATAACATGGATATTTTTTTTAACTTTTTTTATAATTAACAGCTGAATTTCTGAGGTCAGTTTACTCAGATGGAAATACTTGTGCATGAAAAAGGACAAATAAAAGAAAATATCTTGTTTTATCTTTGCAAATGAAAGTTGTGAAGTCAGTATGTATATATAGTCAAGTCACCTTTATTTATATAGCACTTTTTACAATGCAGATTGTGTCAAAGCAGCTTTACAGTGATAACTGGCAAATAATTCTATGCAATTCAATTCACATTTATTTCTATAGCGCTTTTCACAATACATATCGTTTCAAAGCAGCTTTACAGAGAATGCATGTCAACATTACAATTTAAAGAATGCGGTTAGCAAATAATATAATAATTTAGGCAGTTAATTTACAAACACTGTTAGCAATTTACTATTTTACTAATTTTGCGTGCCCAGCAGCTCTAGAAGAAAATGGTGTCATTGTCCAGCTTAAGTTCAGTGTTGATTCATTCCTTTGTAAAAAAAAATCAATAGTTATTAATTTAGTTAATTCATCTATACATCGGCTCTGGAGAAAACAGTGATGTCATCGTTCAGCTCAGTTCAGTTCGCATACAATGGTGTCAATGCAGGTAGATCAGAAACATTGTTAAATATCAAGTGTCCCCAACTGAGCAAGCCAAAAGGCGACAGCAGCAAGGAACCCAAACTCCAACAGGTGACAAAAATGGAGAAAAAACCTTGGGAGAAACCAGGCTCAGTTGGGGAGCCAGTTCTTGTCTGGCCAACAACAAACAGTGCATGGTTGTGATTCAGGCAGCATAAGTCAGATTGGGATCACAACAGTCAAAATATTTAATCCAGTTCCATCTAGCTGATGATCGGATTCATCACACCGGTATGGAAACGGTTTGTTGGGGATCTGTACCACTGGCTGTCATGTCGATGAGGCCTTCACAGGGGATGGTCTAGTTGACACAATATCAGCTGATATTTAAGGGATGCCGTGGTCGTGTCTGTCTAGGTGCAGGTCCTTCACCTGATCTGGATACGACCCGGATCCGACTGACTGCGGTAGACCTCGGGATAAACAGAGAGACTAATATTAGCATAGACGTCATTCTTCTTCTGATGTAACGAGTACATTGGGTGTTATAGGAAGTGTTCCCGGTTCCGACTGACCTAATTTATACAGCTTAACAATCCTTTAACGGATGTGAAAATATAAATTGATAAAGTGTTATGTGTATGTCAGGTTAGAGAGATGCATTTTTAGTCTAGATTTTAACAGACAGAGTGTGTCTGATTCCTGAACAATGCTAGGAAGACTGTTACAAAGTTTAGGTGCCAAATAGGAGAAGGATCTACCATCTGTGGTTGATTTTGATATATTAGGTATTATCAACTAGTTTAGGTATTATCAATTTCGTTTACTACTACAAACTGATAACGGTTTTGTGATGTTGTTAACGATGTAACTGTTGCAATAGTCTCATACATTCAGGTCTTTTCTAAATACTATGAAACATTTGAAATATTGAACTGTTTTTCTGAAATGTGTTCCCTTTCCAGATATAGATGAATGTCTGTTCAATCTATCTGTATGTGGTCCAAATGCCAACTGCACAAATGAAATAGGAAGCTACAACTGCTCATGTTTAAAAGGATTCACTGCAACAAACTCAAGTCTCACCATCAGCATTGACAACAACAACACATGTTCAGGTATATTCTATAATCAGATATTTGTATCAACCTTGAGAGTTTTGCTCATGCCTGTTATTCAGGCAAACAAAGCGTATGGATAAAAAGATATTTGAACATTGAACATCAATTTTTTTTCTCTTCCTGTAATAAAGATGTGAATGAATGTCTTAAGACATCAGAGTTCTGTGGTCCAAACTCTCATTGTACCAACTCAATTGGGAGTTACAACTGTTCCTGCTTGAGTGGGTTTACTGTAACAAACGGGAATCCGTCAATCAGCACCAGTAACCCATGCATTGGTAAGCATGCAGAAAATATATAACACATAACACATTTAGAAGTGGGTTCTAGCTTCACATATGCATACTCTGACCTTCAATAATAACATGTTTTTTTTTTGTTTTTTTTACTTTTTGTTATAATTAACAGCTGAATTTCTGAGGTCAGTTTACTCAGATGGAAATACTTGTGCATGAAAAAGGACAAATAAAAGAAAATATCTTGTTTTATCTTTGCAAATGAAAGTTGTGAAGTCAGTATGTATACATAGTCAAGTCAACTTTATTTATATAGCACTTTTTATGATGCAGATTGTGTCAAAGCAGCTTTACAGTGATAACTGGCAAATAATTCTATTCAATTCAATTCACATTTATTTCTATAGCGCTTTTCACAATACATATCGTTTCAAAGCAGCTTTACAGAGAATGCATGTCAACATTACAATTTAAAGAATGCGGTTAGCAAATAATATAATAATTTAGGCAGTTAATTTAGAAACACTTTTAGCAATTTACTATTTTACTAATTTTGCGTGCCCAGCAGCTCTACAAGAAAATTGTGTCATTGTGCAGCTTAAGTTCAGTGTTGATTCATTCCTTTGTAAAAAAAAAATCAATAGTTATTCATTTAGTTAATTCATCTATACATCGGCTCTGGAGAAAACAGTGATGTCATCGTTCAGCTCAGTTTAGTTCGCATACAATGGTGTCAATGCAGGTAGATCAGAAACATTGTTAAATATCAAGTGTCCCCAACTGAGCAAGCCAAAAGGCGACAGCAGCAAGGAACCCAAACTCCAACAGGTGACAAAATGGAGAAAAAACCTTGGGAGAAACCAGGCTCAGTCGGGGAGCCAGTTCTTGTCTGGCCAACAACAAACAGTGCATGGTTGTGATTCAGGCAGCATAAGTCAGATTGGGATCACAACAGTCAAAATATTTAATCCAGTTCCATCTAGCTGATGATCGGATTCATCACGCCGGTATGGAAACGGTTTGTTGGGGATCTGTACCACTGGCTGTCATGTCGATGAGGCCTTCACAGGGGATGGTCTAGTTGACACAATATCAGCTGATATTTAAGGGATGCCGTGGTCGTGTCTGTCTAGGTGCAGGTCCTTCACCTGATCTGGATACGACCCGGATCCGACTGACTACGGTAGACCTCGGGATAAACAGAGAGACTAATATTAGCATAGACGTCATTCTTCTTCTGATGTAACGAGTACATTGGGTGTTATAGGAAGTGTTCCCGGTTCCGGCTGACCTACTTTATGCAGCTTAACAATCCTATAACGGATGTGAAAATATAAATTGATAAAGTGTTATGTGTATGTCAGGTTAAAGAGATGCGTTTTAGTCTAGATTTTAACAGACAGAGTGTGTCTGATTCCTGAACAATGCTAGGAAGACTGTTACAAAGTTTAGGTGCCAAATAGGAGAAGGATCTACCATCTGTGGTTGATTTTGATATATTAGGTATTATCAACTAGTTTAGGTATTATCAATTTCGTTTACTACTACAAACTGATAACGGTTTTGTGATGTTGTTAACGATGTAATTGTTGGAATAGTCTCATACATTCAGGTCTTTTCTAAATACTATGAAACATTTGAAATATTGAACTGTTTTTCTGAAATGTGTTCCCTTTCCAGATATAGATGAATGTCTGTTCAGTCTATCTGTATGTGGTCCAAATGCCAACTGCACAAATGAAATAGGAAGCTACAATTGCTCATGTTTAAAAGGATTCACTGCAACAAACTCAAGTCTCACCATCAGCATTGACAACAACAACACATGTTCAGGTATATTCTATAATCAGATATTTGTATTAACCTTGAGAGTTTTGCTCATGCCTGTTATTCAGGCAAACAAAGCGTACGGATAAAAAGATATTTGAACATTGAACATCAATTTTTTTCTCTTCCTGTAATAAAGATGTGAATGAATGTCTTAAGACATCAGAGTTCTGTGGTCCAAACTCTCATTGTACCAACTCAATTGGGAGTTACAACTGTTCCTGCTTGAGTGGGTTTACTGTAACAAACGGGAATCAGTCAATCAGCACCAGTAACCCATGCATTGGTAAGCATGCAGAAAATATATAACACATAACACATTTAGAAGTGGGTTCTAGCTTCACATATGCATACTCTGACCTTCAATAATAACATGGATATTTTTTTTAACTTTTTTTATAATTAACAGCTGAATTTCTGAGGTCAGTTTACTCAGATGGAAATACTTGTGCATGAAAAAGGACAAATAAAAGAAAATATCTTGTTTTATCTTTGCAAATGAAAGTTGTGAAGTCAGTATGTATATATAGTCAAGTCAACTTTATTTATATAGCACTTTTTACAATGCAGATTGTGTCAAAGCAGCTTTACAGTGATAACTGGCAAATAATTCTATTCAATTCAATTCACATTTATTTCTATAGCGCTTTTCACAATACATATCGTTTCAAAGCAGCTTTACAGAGAATGCATGTCAACATTACAATTTAAAGAATGCGGTTAGCAAATAATATAATAATTTAGGCAGTTAATTTAGAAACACTGTTAGCAATTTACTATTTTACTAATTTTGCGTGCCCAGCAGCTCTACAAGAAAGTTGTGTCATTGTCCAGCTTAAGTTCAGTGTTGATTCATTCCTTTGTAAAAAAATCAATAGTTATTAATTTAGTTAATTCATCTATACATCGGCTCTGGAGAAAACAGTGATGTCATCGTTCAGCTCAGTTCAGTTCGCATACAATGGTGTCAATGCAGGTAGATCAGAAACATTGATAAATATCAAGTGTCCCCAACTGAGCAAGCCAAAAGGCGACAGCAGCAAGGAACCCAAACTCCAACAGGTGACAAAATGGAGAAAAAACCTTGGGAGAAACCAGGCTCAGTCGGGGGGCCAGTTCTTGTCTGGCCAACAACAAACAGTGCATGGTTGTGATTCAGGCAGCATAAGTCAGATTGGGTCATAAGTCAGATTGGGATCACAACAGTCAAAATATTTAATCCAGTTCCATCTAGCTGATGATTGGATTCATCACGCCGGTATGGAAACGGTTTGTTGGGGATCTGTACCACTGGCTGTCATGTCGATGAGGCCTTCACAGGGGATGGTCTAGTTGACACAATATCAGCTGATATTTACGGGATGCCGTGGTCATGTCTGTCTAGGTGCAGGTCCTTCACCTGATCTGGATACGACCCGGATCCGACTGACTACGGTAGACCTCGGGATAAACAGAGAGACTAATATTAGCATAGACGTCATTCTTCTTCTGATGTAACGAGTACATTGGGTGTTATAGGAAGTGTTCCTGGTTCCGGCTGACCTAATTTATACAGCTTAACAATCCTTTAACGGATGTGAAAATATAAATTGATAAAGTGTTATGTGTATGTCAGGTTAGAGAGATGCATTTTTAGTCTAGATTTTAACAGACAGAGTGTGTCTGATTCCCGAACAATGCTAGGAAGAATGTTACAAAGTTTAGTTGCCAAATAGGAGAAGGATCTACCATCTGTGGTTGATTTTAATATATTAGGTATTATCAACTAGTTTAGGTATTATCAATTTCGTTTACTACTACAAACTGATAACGGTTTTGTGATGTTGTTAACGATGTAATTGTTGGAATAGTCTCATACATTCAGGTCTTTTCTAAATACTATGAAACATTTGAAATATTGAACTGTTTTTCTGAAATGTGTTCCCTTTCCAGATATAGATGAATGTCTGTTCAGTCTATCTGTATGTGGTCCAAATGCCAACTGCACAAATGAAATAGGAAGCTACAATTGCTCATGTTTAAAAGGATTCACTGCAACAAACTCAAGTCTCACCATCAGCATTGACAACAACAACACATGTTCAGGTATATTCTATAATCAGATATTTGTATTAACCTTGAGAGTTTTGCTCATGCCTGTTATTCAGGCAAACAAAGCGTACGGATAAAAAGATATTTGAACATTGAACATCACATTTATTCTCTTCCTGTAATAAAGATGTGAATGAATGTCTTAAGACATCAGAGTTCTGTGGTCCAAACTCTCATTGTACCAACTCAATTGGGAGTTACAACTGTTCCTGCTTGAGTGGGTTTACTGTAACAAACGGGAATCAGTCAATCAGCACCAGTAACCCATGCATTGGTAAGCATGCAGAAAATATATAACACATAACACATTTAGAAGTGGGTTCTAGCTTCACATATGCATACTCTGACCTTCAATAATAACATGGATATTTTTTTTAACTTTTTTTATAATTAACAGCTGAATTTCTGAGGTCAGTTTACTCAGATGGAAATACTTGTGCATGAAAAAGGACAAATAAAAGAAAATATCTTGTTTTATCTTTGCAAATGAAAGTTGTGAAGTCAGTATGTATATATAGTCAAGTCAACTTTATTTATATAGCACTTTTTACAATGCAGATTGTGTCAAAGCAGCTTTACAGTGATAACTGGCAAATAATTCTATTCAATTCAATTCACATTTATTTCTATAGCGCTTTTCACAATACATATCGTTTCAAAGCAGCTTTACAGAGAATGCATGTCAACATTACAATTTAAAGAATGCGGTTAGCAAATAATATAATAATTTAGGCAGTTAATTTAGAAACACTGTTAGCAATTTACTATTTTACTAATTTTGCGTGCCCAGCAGCTCTACAAGAAAGTTGTGTCATTGTCCAGCTTAAGTTCAGTGTTGATTCATTCCTTTGTAAAAAAAATCAATAGTTATTAATTTAGTTAATTCATCTATACATCGGCTCTGGAGAAAACAGTGATGTCATCGTTCAGCTCAGTTCAGTTCGCATACAATGGTGTCAATGCAGGTAGATCAGAAACATTGTTAAATATCAAGTGTCCCCAACTGAGCAAGCCAAAAGGCGACAGCAGCAAGGAACCCAAACTCCAACAGGTGACAAAATGGAGAAAAAACCTTGGGAGAAACCAGGCTCAGTCATGGGGCCAGTTCTTGTCTGGCCAACAACAAACAGTGCATGGTTGTGATTCAGGCAGCATAAGTCAGATTGGGATCACAACAGTCAAAATATTTAATCCAGTTCCATCTAGCTGATGATCGGATTCATCACGCCGGTATGGAAACGGTTTGTTGGGGATCTGTACCACTGGCTGTCATGTCGATGAGGCCTTCACAGGGGATGGTCTAGTTGACACAATATCAGCTGATATTTAAGGGATGCCGTGGTCATGTCTGTCTAGGTGCAGGTCCTTCACCTGATCTGGATACGACCCGGATCCGACTGAGTACGGTAGACCTCGGGATAAACAGAGAGACTAATATTAGCATAGACATCATTCTTCTTCTGATGTAACGAGTACATTGGGTGTTATAGGAAGTGTTCCCGGTTCCGACTGACCTAATTTATACAGCTTAACAATCCTTTAACGGATGTGAAAATATAAATTGATAAAGTGTTATGTGTATGTCAGGTTAAAGAGATGCGTTTTTAGTCTAGATTTTAACAGACAGAGTGTGTCTGATTCCTGAACAATGCTAGGAAGACTGTTACAAAGTTTAGTTGCCAAATAGGAGAAGGATCTACCATCTGTGGTTGATTTTGATATATAAGTATTATCAACTAGTTTAGGTATTATCAATTTCATTTACTACTACAAACTGATAACGGTTTTGTGATGTTGTTAACGATGTAATTGTTGGAATAGTCTCATACATTCAGGTCTTTTCTAAATACTATGAAACATTTGAAATATTGAACTGTTTTTCTGAAATGTGTTCCCTTTCCAGATATAGATGAATGTCTGTTCAATCTATCTGTATGTGGTCCAAATGCCAACTGCACAAATGAAATAGGAAGCTACAACTGCTCATGTTTAAAAGGATTCACTGCAACAAACTCAAGTCTCACCATCAGCATTGACAACAACAACACATGTTCAGGTATATTCTATAATCAGATATTTGTATCAACCTTGAGAGTTTTGCTCATGCCTGTTATTCAGGCAAACAAAGCGTACGGATAAAAAGATATTTGAACATTGAACATCAATTTTTTTTCTCTTCCTGTAATAAAGATGTGAATGAATGTCTTAAGACATCAGAGTTCTGTGGTCCAAACTCTCATTGTACCAACTCAATTGGGAGTTACAACTGTTCCTGCTTGAGTGGGTTTACTGTAACAAACAGGAATCAGTCAACCAGCACCAGTAACCCATGCATTGGTAAGCATGCAGAAAATATATAACACATAACACATTTAGAAGTGGGTTCTAGCTTCACATATGCATACTCTGACCTTCAATAATAACATGGATATTTTTTTTTAACTTTTTTTATAATTAACAGCTGAATTTCTGAGGTCAGTTTACTCAGATGGAAATACTTGTGCATGAAAAAGGACAAATAAAAGAAAATATCTTGTTTTATCTTTGCAAATGAAAGTTGTGAAGTCAGTATGTATATATAGTCAAGTCACCTTTATTTATATAGCACTTTTTACAATGCAGATTGTGTCAAAGCAGCTTTACAGTGATAACTGGCAAATAATTCTATGCAATTCAATTCACATTTATTTCTATAGCGCTTTTCACAATACATATCGTTTCAAAGCAGCTTTACAGAGAATGCATGTCAACATTACAATTTAAAGAATGCGGTTAGCAAATAATATAATAATTTAGGCAGTTAATTTACAAACACTGTTAGCAATTTACTATTTTACTAATTTTGCGTGCCCAGCAGCTCTAGAAGAAAATGGTGTCATTGTCCAGCTTAAGTTCAGTGTTGATTCATTCCTTTGTAAAAAAAAATCAATAGTTATTAATTTAGTTAATTCATCTATACATCGGCTCTGGAGAAAACAGTGATGTCATCGTTCAGCTCAGTTCAGTTCGCATACAATGGTGTCAATGCAGGTAGATCAGAAACATTGTTAAATATCAAGTGTCCCCAACTGAGCAAGCCAAAAGGCGACAGCAGCAAGGAACCCAAACTCCAACAGGTGACAAAAATGGAGAAAAAACCTTGGGAGAAACCAGGCTCAGTTGGGGAGCCAGTTCTTGTCTGGCCAACAACAAACAGTGCATGGTTGTGATTCAGGCAGCATAAGTCAGATTGGGATCACAACAGTCAAAATATTTAATCCAGTTCCATCTAGCTGATGATCGGATTCATCACACCGGTATGGAAACGGTTTGTTGGGGATCTGTACCACTGGCTGTCATGTCGATGAGGCCTTCACAGGGGATGGTCTAGTTGACACAATATCAGCTGATATTTAAGGGATGCCGTGGTCGTGTCTGTCTAGGTGCAGGTCCTTCACCTGATCTGGATACGACCCGGATCCGACTGACTGCGGTAGACCTCGGGATAAACAGAGAGACTAATATTAGCATAGACGTCATTCTTCTTCTGATGTAACGAGTACATTGGGTGTTATAGGAAGTGTTCCCGGTTCCGACTGACCTAATTTATACAGCTTAACAATCCTTTAACGGATGTGAAAATATAAATTGATAAAGTGTTATGTGTATGTCAGGTTAGAGAGATGCATTTTTAGTCTAGATTTTAACAGACAGAGTGTGTCTGATTCCTGAACAATGCTAGGAAGACTGTTACAAAGTTTAGGTGCCAAATAGGAGAAGGATCTACCATCTGTGGTTGATTTTGATATATTAGGTATTATCAACTAGTTTAGGTATTATCAATTTCGTTTACTACTACAAACTGATAACGGTTTTGTGATGTTGTTAACGATGTAACTGTTGCAATAGTCTCATACATTCAGGTCTTTTCTAAATACTATGAAACATTTGAAATATTGAACTGTTTTTCTGAAATGTGTTCCCTTTCCAGATATAGATGAATGTCTGTTCAATCTATCTGTATGTGGTCCAAATGCCAACTGCACAAATGAAATAGGAAGCTACAACTGCTCATGTTTAAAAGGATTCACTGCAACAAACTCAAGTCTCACCATCAGCATTGACAACAACAACACATGTTCAGGTATATTCTATAATCAGATATTTGTATCAACCTTGAGAGTTTTGCTCATGCCTGTTATTCAGGCAAACAAAGGATAAAAAAGATATTTGAATATTGAACATCACATTTATTCTCTTCCTGTAATAAAGATGTGAATGAATGTCTTAAGACATCAGAGTTCTGTGGTCCAAACTCTCATTGTACCAACTCAATTGGGAGTTACAACTGTTCCTGCTTGAGTGGGTTTACTGTAACAAACGGGAATCCGTCAATCAGCACCAGTAACCCATGCATTGGTAAGCATGCAGAAAATATATAACACATAACACATTTAGAAGTGGGTTCTAGCTTCACATATGCATACTCTGACCTTCAATAATAACATGTTTTTTTTTTGTTTTTTTTACTTTTTGTTATAATTAACAGCTGAATTTCTGAGGTCAGTTTACTCAGATGGAAATACTTGTGCATGAAAAAGGACAAATAAAAGAAAATATCTTGTTTTATCTTTGCAAATGAAAGTTGTGAAGTCAGTATGTATACATAGTCAAGTCAACTTTATTTATATAGCACTTTTTATGATGCAGATTGTGTCAAAGCAGCTTTACAGTGATAACTGGCAAATAATTCTATTCAATTCAATTCACATTTATTTCTATAGCGCTTTTCACAATACATATCGTTTCAAAGCAGCTTTACAGAGAATGCATGTCAACATTACAATTTAAAGAATGCGGTTAGCAAATAATATAATAATTTAGGCAGTTAATTTAGAAACACTTTTAGCAATTTACTATTTTACTAATTTTGCGTGCCCAGCAGCTCTACAAGAAAATTGTGTCATTGTGCAGCTTAAGTTCAGTGTTGATTCATTCCTTTGTAAAAAAAAAATCAATAGTTATTCATTTAGTTAATTCATCTATACATCGGCTCTGGAGAAAACAGTGATGTCATCGTTCAGCTCAGTTTAGTTCGCATACAATGGTGTCAATGCAGGTAGATCAGAAACATTGTTAAATATCAAGTGTCCCCAACTGAGCAAGCCAAAAGGCGACAGCAGCAAGGAACCCAAACTCCAACAGGTGACAAAATGGAGAAAAAACCTTGGGAGAAACCAGGCTCAGTCGGGGAGCCAGTTCTTGTCTGGCCAACAACAAACAGTGCATGGTTGTGATTCAGGCAGCATAAGTCAGATTGGGATCACAACAGTCAAAATATTTAATCCAGTTCCATCTAGCTGATGATCGGATTCATCACGCCGGTATGGAAACGGTTTGTTGGGGATCTGTACCACTGGCTGTCATGTCGATGAGGCCTTCACAGGGGATGGTCTAGTTGACACAATATCAGCTGATATTTAAGGGATGCCGTGGTCGTGTCTGTCTAGGTGCAGGTCCTTCACCTGATCTGGATACGACCCGGATCCGACTGACTACGGTAGACCTCGGGATAAACAGAGAGACTAATATTAGCATAGACGTCATTCTTCTTCTGATGTAACGAGTACATTGGGTGTTATAGGAAGTGTTCCCGGTTCCGGCTGACCTACTTTATGCAGCTTAACAATCCTATAACGGATGTGAAAATATAAATTGATAAAGTGTTATGTGTATGTCAGGTTAAAGAGATGCGTTTTTAGTCTAGATTTTAACAGACAGAGTGTGTCTGATTCCTGAACAATGCTAGGAAGACTGTTACAAAGTTTAGGTGCCAAATAGGAGAAGGATCTACCATCTGTGGTTGATTTTGATATATTAGGTATTATCAACTAGTTTAGGTATTATCAATTTCGTTTACTACTACAAACTGATAACGGTTTTGTGATGTTGTTGACGATGTAATTGTTAGAATAGTCTCATATATTCAGGTCTTTTCTAAATACTATGAAACATTTGAAATATTGAACTATTTTTCTGAAATGTGTTCCCTTTCCAGATATAGATGAATGTCTGTTCAGTCTATCTGTATGTGGTCCAAATGCCAACTGCACAAATGAAATAGGAAGCTACAATTGCTCATGTTTAAAAGGATTCACTGCAACAAACTCAAGTCTCACCATCAGCATTGACAACAACAACACATGTTCAGGTATATTCTATAATCAGATATTTGTATTAACCTTGAGAGTTTTGCTCATGCCTGTTATTCAGGCAAACAAAGCGTACGGATAAAAAGATATTTGAACATTGAACATCAATTTTTTTCTCTTCCTGTAATAAAGATGTGAATGAATGTCTTAAGACATCAGAGTTCTGTGGTCCAAACTCTCATTGTACCAACTCAATTGGGAGTTACAACTGTTCCTGCTTGAGTGGGTTTACTGTAACAAACGGGAATCAGTCAATCAGCACCAGTAACCCATGCATTGGTAAGCATGCAGAAAATATATAACACATAACACATTTAGAAGTGGGTTCTAGCTTCACATATGCATACTCTGACCTTCAATAATAACATGGATATTTTTTTTAACTTTTTTATAATTAACAGCTGAATTTCTGAGGTCAGTTTACTCAGATGGAAATACTTGTGCATGAAAAAGGACAAATAAAAGAAAATATCTTGTTTTATCTTTGCAAATGAAAGTTGTGAAGTCAGTATGTATATATAGTCAAGTCAACTTTATTTATATAGCACTTTTTACAATGCAGATTGTGTCAAAGCAGCTTTACAGTGATAACTGGCAAATAATTCTATTCAATTCAATTCACATTTATTTCTATAGCGCTTTTCACAATACATATCGTTTCAAAGCAGCTTTACAGAGAATGCATGTCAACATTACAATTTAAAGAATGCGGTTAGCAAATAATATAATAATTTAGGCAGTTAATTTAGAAACACTGTTAGCAATTTACTATTTTACTAATTTTGCGTGCCCAGCAGCTCTACAAGAAAGTTGTGTCATTGTCCAGCTTAAGTTCAGTGTTGATTCATTCCTTTGTAAAAAAAATCAATAGTTATTAATTTAGTTAATTCATCTATACATCGGCTCTGGAGAAAACAGTGATGTCATCGTTCAGCTCAGTTCAGTTCGCATACAATGGTGTCAATGCAGGTAGATCAGAAACATTGTTAAATATCAAGTGTCCCCAACTGAGCAAGCCAAAAGGCGACAGCAGCAAGGAACCCAAACTCCAACAGGTGACAAAATGGAGAAAAAACCTTGGGAGAAACCAGGCTCAGTCATGGGGCCAGTTCTTGTCTGGCCAACAACAAACAGTGCATGGTTGTGATTCAGGCAGCATAAGTCAGATTGGGATCACAACAGTCAAAATATTTAATCCAGTTCCATCTAGCTGATGATCGGATTCATCACGCCGGTATGGAAACGGTTTGTTGGGGATCTGTACCACTGGCTGTCATGTCGATGAGGCCTTCACAGGGGATGGTCTAGTTGACACAATATCAGCTGATATTTAAGGGATGCCGTGGTCATGTCTGTCTAGGTGCAGGTCCTTCACCTGATCTGGATACGACCCGGATCCGACTGAGTACGGTAGACCTCGGGATAAACAGAGAGACTAATATTAGCATAGACATCATTCTTCTTCTGATGTAACGAGTACATTGGGTGTTATAGGAAGTGTTCCCGGTTCCGACTGACCTAATTTATACAGCTTAACAATCCTTTAACGGATGTGAAAATATAAATTGATAAAGTGTTATGTGTATGTCAGGTTAAAGAGATGCGTTTTTAGTCTAGATTTTAACAGACAGAGTGTGTCTGATTCCTGAACAATGCTAGGAAGACTGTTACAAAGTTTAGTTGCCAAATAGGAGAAGGATCTACCATCTGTGGTTGATTTTGATATATAAGTATTATCAACTAGTTTAGGTATTATCAATTTCATTTACTACTACAAACTGATAACGGTTTTGTGATGTTGTTAACGATGTAATTGTTGGAATAGTCTCATACATTCAGGTCTTTTCTAAATACTATGAAACATTTGAAATATTGAACTGTTTTTCTGAAATGTGTTCCCTTTCCAGATATAGATGAATGTCTGTTCAATCTATCTGTATGTGGTCCAAATGCCAACTGCACAAATGAAATAGGAAGCTACAACTGCTCATGTTTAAAAGGATTCACTGCAACAAACTCAAGTCTCACCATCAGCATTGACAACAACAACACATGTTCAGGTATATTCTATAATCAGATATTTGTATCAACCTTGAGAGTTTTGCTCATGCCTGTTATTCAGGCAAACAAAGCGTACGGATAAAAAGATATTTGAACATTGAACATCAATTTTTTTTCTCTTCCTGTAATAAAGATGTGAATGAATGTCTTAAGACATCAGAGTTCTGTGGTCCAAACTCTCATTGTACCAACTCAATTGGGAGTTACAACTGTTCCTGCTTGAGTGGGTTTACTGTAACAAACAGGAATCAGTCAACCAGCACCAGTAACCCATGCATTGGTAAGCATGCAGAAAATATATAACACATAACACATTTAGAAGTGGGTTCTAGCTTCACATATGCATACTCTGACCTTCAATAATAACATGGATATTTTTTTTAACTTTTTTTATAATTAACAGCTGAATTTCTGAGGTCAGTTTACTCAGATGGAAATACTTGTGCATGAAAAAGGACAAATAAAAGAAAATATCTTGTTTTATCTTTGCAAATGAAAGTTGTGAAGTCAGTATGTATATATAGTCAAGTCACCTTTATTTATATAGCACTTTTTACAATGCAGATTGTGTCAAAGCAGCTTTACAGTGATAACTGGCAAATAATTCTATGCAATTCAATTCACATTTATTTCTATAGCGCTTTTCACAATACATATCGTTTCAAAGCAGCTTTACAGAGAATGCATGTCAACATTACAATTTAAAGAATGCGGTTAGCAAATAATATAATAATTTAGGCAGTTAATTTACAAACACTGTTAGCAATTTACTATTTTACTAATTTTGCGTGCCCAGCAGCTCTAGAAGAAAATGGTGTCATTGTCCAGCTTAAGTTCAGTGTTGATTCATTCCTTTGTAAAAAAAAATCAATAGTTATTAATTTAGTTAATTCATCTATACATCGGCTCTGGAGAAAACAGTGATGTCATCGTTCAGCTCAGTTCAGTTCGCATACAATGGTGTCAATGCAGGTAGATCAGAAACATTGTTAAATATCAAGTGTCCCCAACTGAGCAAGCCAAAAGGCGACAGCAGCAAGGAACCCAAACTCCAACAGGTGACAAAAATGGAGAAAAAACCTTGGGAGAAACCAGGCTCAGTTGGGGAGCCAGTTCTTGTCTGGCCAACAACAAACAGTGCATGGTTGTGATTCAGGCAGCATAAGTCAGATTGGGATCACAACAGTCAAAATATTTAATCCAGTTCCATCTAGCTGATGATCGGATTCATCACACCGGTATGGAAACGGTTTGTTGGGGATCTGTACCACTGGCTGTCATGTCGATGAGGCCTTCACAGGGGATGGTCTAGTTGACACAATATCAGCTGATATTTAAGGGATGCCGTGGTCGTGTCTGTCTAGGTGCAGGTCCTTCACCTGATCTGGATACGACCCGGATCCGACTGACTGCGGTAGACCTCGGGATAAACAGAGAGACTAATATTAGCATAGACGTCATTCTTCTTCTGATGTAACGAGTACATTGGGTGTTATAGGAAGTGTTCCCGGTTCCGACTGACCTAATTTATACAGCTTAACAATCCTTTAACGGATGTGAAAATATAAATTGATAAAGTGTTATGTGTATGTCAGGTTAGAGAGATGCATTTTTAGTCTAGATTTTAACAGACAGAGTGTGTCTGATTCCTGAACAATGCTAGGAAGACTGTTACAAAGTTTAGGTGCCAAATAGGAGAAGGATCTACCATCTGTGGTTGATTTTGATATATTAGGTATTATCAACTAGTTTAGGTATTATCAATTTCGTTTACTACTACAAACTGATAACGGTTTTGTGATGTTGTTAACGATGTAACTGTTGCAATAGTCTCATACATTCAGGTCTTTTCTAAATACTATGAAACATTTGAAATATTGAACTGTTTTTCTGAAATGTGTTCCCTTTCCAGATATAGATGAATGTCTGTTCAATCTATCTGTATGTGGTCCAAATGCCAACTGCACAAATGAAATAGGAAGCTACAACTGCTCATGTTTAAAAGGATTCACTGCAACAAACTCAAGTCTCACCATCAGCATTGACAACAACAACACATGTTCAGGTATATTCTATAATCAGATATTTGTATCAACCTTGAGAGTTTTGCTCATGCCTGTTATTCAGGCAAACAAAGCGTATGGATAAAAAGATATTTGAACATTGAACATCAATTTTTTTCTCTTCCTGTAATAAAGATGTGAATGAATGTCTTAAGACATCAGAGTTCTGTGGTCCAAACTCTCATTGTACCAACTCAATTGGGAGTTACAACTGTTCCTGCTTGAGTGGGTTTACTGTAACAAACGGGAATCCGTCAATCAGCACCAGTAACCCATGCATTGGTAAGCATGCAGAAAATATATAACACATAACACATTTAGAAGTGGGTTCTAGCTTCACATATGCATACTCTGACCTTCAATAATAACATGTTTTTTTTTTGTTTTTTTTACTTTTTGTTATAATTAACAGCTGAATTTCTGAGGTCAGTTTACTCAGATGGAAATACTTGTGCATGAAAAAGGACAAATAAAAGAAAATATCTTGTTTTATCTTTGCAAATGAAAGTTGTGAAGTCAGTATGTATACATAGTCAAGTCAACTTTATTTATATAGCACTTTTTATGATGCAGATTGTGTCAAAGCAGCTTTACAGTGATAACTGGCAAATAATTCTATTCAATTCAATTCACATTTATTTCTATAGCGCTTTTCACAATACATATCGTTTCAAAGCAGCTTTACAGAGAATGCATGTCAACATTACAATTTAAAGAATGCGGTTAGCAAATAATATAATAATTTAGGCAGTTAATTTAGAAACACTTTTAGCAATTTACTATTTTACTAATTTTGCGTGCCCAGCAGCTCTACAAGAAAATTGTGTCATTGTGCAGCTTAAGTTCAGTGTTGATTCATTCCTTTGTAAAAAAAAAATCAATAGTTATTCATTTAGTTAATTCATCTATACATCGGCTCTGGAGAAAACAGTGATGTCATCGTTCAGCTCAGTTTAGTTCGCATACAATGGTGTCAATGCAGGTAGATCAGAAACATTGTTAAATATCAAGTGTCCCCAACTGAGCAAGCCAAAAGGCGACAGCAGCAAGGAACCCAAACTCCAACAGGTGACAAAATGGAGAAAAAACCTTGGGAGAAACCAGGCTCAGTCGGGGAGCCAGTTCTTGTCTGGCCAACAACAAACAGTGCATGGTTGTGATTCAGGCAGCATAAGTCAGATTGGGATCACAACAGTCAAAATATTTAATCCAGTTCCATCTAGCTGATGATCGGATTCATCACGCCGGTATGGAAACGGTTTGTTGGGGATCTGTACCACTGGCTGTCATGTCGATGAGGCCTTCACAGGGGATGGTCTAGTTGACACAATATCAGCTGATATTTAAGGGATGCCGTGGTCGTGTCTGTCTAGGTGCAGGTCCTTCACCTGATCTGGATACGACCCGGATCCGACTGACTACGGTAGACCTCGGGATAAACAGAGAGACTAATATTAGCATAGACGTCATTCTTCTTCTGATGTAACGAGTACATTGGGTGTTATAGGAAGTGTTCCCGGTTCCGGCTGACCTACTTTATGCAGCTTAACAATCCTATAACGGATGTGAAAATATAAATTGATAAAGTGTTATGTGTATGTCAGGTTAAAGAGATGCGTTTTTAGTCTAGATTTTAACAGACAGAGTGTGTCTGATTCCTGAACAATGCTAGGAAGACTGTTACAAAGTTTAGGTGCCAAATAGGAGAAGGATCTACCATCTGTGGTTGATTTTGATATATTAGGTATTATCAACTAGTTTAGGTATTATCAATTTCGTTTACTACTACAAACTGATAACGGTTTTGTGATGTTGTTAACGATGTAATTGTTGGAATAGTCTCATACATTCAGGTCTTTTCTAAATACTATGAAACATTTGAAATATTGAACTGTTTTTCTGAAATGTGTTCCCTTTCCAGATATAGATGAATGTCTGTTCAGTCTATCTGTATGTGGTCCAAATGCCAACTGCACAAATGAAATAGGAAGCTACAATTGCTCATGTTTAAAAGGATTCACTGCAACAAACTCAAGTCTCACCATCAGCATTGACAACAACAACACATGTTCAGGTATATTCTATAATCAGATATTTGTATTAACCTTGAGAGTTTTGCTCATGCCTGTTATTCAGGCAAACAAAGCGTACGGATAAAAAGATATTTGAACATTGAACATCAATTTTTTTTCTCTTCCTGTAATAAAGATGTGAATGAATGTCTTAAGACATCAGAGTTCTGTGGTCCAAACTCTCATTGTACCAACTCAATTGGGAGTTACAACTGTTCCTGCTTGAGTGGGTTTACTGTAACAAACGGGAATCAGTCAATCAGCACCAGTAACCCATGCATTGGTAAGCATGCAGAAAATATATAACACATAACACATTTAGAAGTGGGTTCTAGCTTCACATATGCATACTCTGACCTTCAATAATAACATGGATATTTTTTTTAACTTTTTTATAATTAACAGCTGAATTTCTGAGGTCAGTTTACTCAGATGGAAATACTTGTGCATGAAAAAGGACAAATAAAAGAAAATATCTTGTTTTATCTTTGCAAATGAAAGTTGTGAAGTCAGTATGTATATATAGTCAAGTCAACTTTATTTATATAGCACTTTTTACAATGCAGATTGTGTCAAAGCAGCTTTACAGTGATAACTGGCAAATAATTCTATTCAATTCAATTCACATTTATTTCTATAGCGCTTTTCACAATACATATCGTTTCAAAGCAGCTTTACAGAGAATGCATGTCAACATTACAATTTAAAGAATGCGGTTAGCAAATAATATAATAATTTAGGCAGTTAATTTAGAAACACTGTTAGCAATTTACTATTTTACTAATTTTGCGTGCCCAGCAGCTCTACAAGAAAGTTGTGTCATTGTCCAGCTTAAGTTCAGTGTTGATTCATTCCTTTGTAAAAAAAATCAATAGTTATTAATTTAGTTAATTCATCTATACATCGGCTCTGGAGAAAACAGTGATGTCATCGTTCAGCTCAGTTCAGTTCGCATACAATGGTGTCAATGCAGGTAGATCAGAAACATTGATAAATATCAAGTGTCCCCAACTGAGCAAGCCAAAAGGCGACAGCAGCAAGGAACCCAAACTCCAACAGGTGACAAAATGGAGAAAAAACCTTGGGAGAAACCAGGCTCAGTCGGGGGGCCAGTTCTTGTCTGGCCAACAACAAACAGTGCATGGTTGTGATTCAGGCAGCATAAGTCAGATTGGGTCATAAGTCAGATTGGGATCACAACAGTCAAAATATTTAATCCAGTTCCATCTAGCTGATGATTGGATTCATCACGCCGGTATGGAAACGGTTTGTTGGGGATCTGTACCACTGGCTGTCATGTCGATGAGGCCTTCACAGGGGATGGTCTAGTTGACACAATATCAGCTGATATTTACGGGATGCCGTGGTCATGTCTGTCTAGGTGCAGGTCCTTCACCTGATCTGGATACGACCCGGATCCGACTGACTACGGTAGACCTCGGGATAAACAGAGAGACTAATATTAGCATAGACGTCATTCTTCTTCTGATGTAACGAGTACATTGGGTGTTATAGGAAGTGTTCCTGGTTCCGGCTGACCTAATTTATACAGCTTAACAATCCTTTAACGGATGTGAAAATATAAATTGATAAAGTGTTATGTGTATGTCAGGTTAGAGAGATGCATTTTTAGTCTAGATTTTAACAGACAGAGTGTGTCTGATTCCCGAACAATGCTAGGAAGAATGTTACAAAGTTTAGTTGCCAAATAGGAGAAGGATCTACCATCTGTGGTTGATTTTAATATATTAGGTATTATCAACTAGTTTAGGTATTATCAATTTCGTTTACTACTACAAACTGATAACGGTTTTGTGATGTTGTTAACGTGTATCTGTTGCAATAGTCTCATACATTCAGGTCTTTTCTAAATACTATGAAACATTTGAAATATTGAACTGTTTTTCTGAAATGTGTTCCCTTTCCAGATATAGATGAATGTCTGTTCAGTCTATCTGTATGTGGTCCAAATGCCAACTGCACAAATGAAATAGGAAGCTACAATTGCTCATGTTTAAAAGGATTCACTGCAACAAACTCAAGTCTCACCATCAGCATTGACAACAACAACACATGTTCAGGTATATTCTATAATCAGATATTTGTATTAACCTTGAGAGTTTTGCTCATGCCTGTTATTCAGGCAAACAAAGCGTACGGATAAAAAGATATTTGAACATTGAACATCAATTTTTTTTCTCTTCCTGTAATAAAGATGTGAATGAATGTCTTAAGACATCAGAGTTCTGTGGTCGAAACTCTCATTGTACCAACTCAATTGGGAGTTACAACTGTTCCTGCTTGAGTGGGTTTACTGTAACAAACGGGAATCAGTCAATCAGCACCAGTAACCCATGCATTGGTAAGCATGCAGAAAATATATAACACATAACACATTTAGAAGTGGGTTCTAGCTTCACATATGCATACTCTGACCTTCAATAATAACATGGATATTTTTTTTAACTTTTTTTATAATTAACAGCTGAATTTCTGAGGTCAGTTTACTCAGATGGAAATACTTGTGCATGAAAAAGGACAAATAAAAGAAAATATCTTGTTTTATCTTTGCAAATGAAAGTTGTGAAGTCAGTATGTATATATAGTCAAGTCACCTTTATTTATATAGCACTTTTTACAATGCAGATTGTGTCAAAGCAGCTTTACAGTGATAACTGGCAAATAATTCTATTCAATTCAATTCACATTTATTTCTATAGCGCTTTTCACAATACATATCGTTTCAAAGCAGCTTTACAGAGAATGCATGTCAACATTACAATTTAAAGAATGCGGTTAGCAAATAATATAATAATTTAGGCAGTTAATTTAGAAACACTGTTAGCAATTTACTATTTTACTAATTTTGCGTGCCCAGCAGCTCTACAAGAAAGTTGTGTCATTGTCCAGCTTAAGTTCAGTGTTGATTCATTCCTTTGTAAAAAAAATCAATAGTTATTAATTTAGTTAATTCATCTATACATCGGCTCTGGAGAAAACAGTGATGTCATCGTTCAGCTCAGTTCAGTTCGCATACAATGGTGTCAATGCAGGTAGATCAGAAACATTGTTAAATATCAAGTGTCCCCAACTGAGCAAGCCAAAAGGCGACAGCAGCAAGGAACCCAAACTCCAACAGGTGACAAAATGGAGAAAAAACCTTGGGAGAAACCAGGCTCAGTCGGGGGCCAGTTCTTGTCTGGCCAACAACAAACAGTGCATGGTTGTGATTCAGGCAGCATAAGTCAGATTGGGATCACAACAGTCAAAATATTTAATCCAGTTCCATCTAGCTGATGATCGGATTCATCACGCCGGTATGGAAACGGTTTGTTGGGGATCTGTACCACTGGCTGTCATGTCGATGAGGCCTTCACAGGGGATGGTCTAGTTGACACAATATCAGCTGATATTTAAGGGATGCCGTGGTCATGTCTGTCTAGGTGCAGGTCCTTCACCTGATCTGGATACGACCCGGATCCGACTGAGTACGGTAGACCTCGGGATAAACAGAGAGACTAATATTAGCATAGACATCATTCTTCTTCTGATGTAACGAGTACATTGGGTGTTATAGGAAGTGTTCCCGGTTCCGACTGACCTAATTTATACAGCTTAACAATCCTTTAACGGATGTGAAAATATAAATTGATAAAGTGTTATGTGTATGTCAGGTTAAAGAGATGCGTTTTTAGTCTAGATTTTAACAGACAGAGTGTGTCTGATTCCTGAACAATGCTAGGAAGACTGTTACAAAGTTTAGTTGCCAAATAGGAGAAGGATCTACCATCTGTGGTTGATTTTGATATATAAGTATTATCAACTAGTTTAGGTATTATCAATTTCATTTACTACTACAAACTGATAACGGTTTTGTGATGTTGTTAACGATGTAATTGTTGGAATAGTCTCATACATTCAGGTCTTTTCTAAATACTATGAAACATTTGAAATATTGAACTGTTTTTCTGAAATGTGTTCCCTTTCCAGATATAGATGAATGTCTGTTCAATCTATCTGTATGTGGTCCAAATGCCAACTGCACAAATGAAATAGGAAGCTACAACTGCTCATGTTTAAAAGGATTCACTGCAACAAACTCAAGTCTCACCATCAGCATTGACAACAACAACACATGTTCAGGTATATTCTATAATCAGATATTTGTATCAACCTTGAGAGTTTTGCTCATGCCTGTTATTCAGGCAAACAAAGCGTACGGATAAAAAGATAATAGAACATAGAACATCAATATTATTTCTCTTCCTGTAATAAAGATGTGAATGAATGTCTTAAGACATCAGAGTTCTGTGGTCCAAACTCTCATTGTACCAACTCAATTGGGAGTTACAACTGTTCCTGCTTGAGTGGGTTTACTGTAACAAACAGGAATCAGTCAACCAGCACCAGTAACCCATGCATTGGTAAGCATGCAGAAAATATATAACACATAACACATTTAGAAGTGGGTTCTAGCTTCACATATGCATACTCTGACCTTCAATAATAACATGGATATTTTTTTTTAACTTTTTTATAATTAACAGCTGAATTTCTGAGGTCAGTTTACTCAGATGGAAATACTTGTGCATGAAAAAGGACAAATAAAAGAAAATATCTTGTTTTATCTTTGCAAATGAAAGTTGTGAAGTCAGTATGTATATATAGTCAAGTCACCTTTATTTATATAGCACTTTTTACAATGCAGATTGTGTCAAAGCAGCTTTACAGTGATAACTGGCAAATAATTCTATGCAATTCAATTCACATTTATTTCTATAGCGCTTTTCACAATACATATCGTTTCAAAGCAGCTTTACAGAGAATGCATGTCAACATTACAATTTAAAGAATGCGGTTAGCAAATAATATAATAATTTAGGCAGTTAATTTACAAACACTGTTAGCAATTTACTATTTTACTAATTTTGCGTGCCCAGCAGCTCTAGAAGAAAATGGTGTCATTGTCCAGCTTAAGTTCAGTGTTGATTCATTCCTTTGTAAAAAAAAATCAATAGTTATTAATTTAGTTAATTCATCTATACATCGGCTCTGGAGAAAACAGTGATGTCATCGTTCAGCTCAGTTCAGTTCGCATACAATGGTGTCAATGCAGGTAGATCAGAAACATTGTTAAATATCAAGTGTCCCCAACTGAGCAAGCCAAAAGGCGACAGCAGCAAGGAACCCAAACTCCAACAGGTGACAAAAATGGAGAAAAAACCTTGGGAGAAACCAGGCTCAGTTGGGGAGCCAGTTCTTGTCTGGCCAACAACAAACAGTGCATGGTTGTGATTCAGGCAGCATAAGTCAGATTGGGATCACAACAGTCAAAATATTTAATCCAGTTCCATCTAGCTGATGATCGGATTCATCACACCGGTATGGAAACGGTTTGTTGGGGATCTGTACCACTGGCTGTCATGTCGATGAGGCCTTCACAGGGGATGGTCTAGTTGACACAATATCAGCTGATATTTAAGGGATGCCGTGGTCGTGTCTGTCTAGGTGCAGGTCCTTCACCTGATCTGGATACGACCCGGATCCGACTGACTGCGGTAGACCTCGGGATAAACAGAGAGACTAATATTAGCATAGACGTCATTCTTCTTCTGATGTAACGAGTACATTGGGTGTTATAGGAAGTGTTCCCGGTTCCGACTGACCTAATTTATACAGCTTAACAATCCTTTAACGGATGTGAAAATATAAATTGATAAAGTGTTATGTGTATGTCAGGTTAGAGAGATGCATTTTTAGTCTAGATTTTAACAGACAGAGTGTGTCTGATTCCTGAACAATGCTAGGAAGACTGTTACAAAGTTTAGGTGCCAAATAGGAGAAGGATCTACCATCTGTGGTTGATTTTGATATATTAGGTATTATCAACTAGTTTAGGTATTATCAATTTCGTTTACTACTACAAACTGATAACGGTTTTGTGATGTTGTTAACGATGTAACTGTTGCAATAGTCTCATACATTCAGGTCTTTTCTAAATACTATGAAACATTTGAAATATTGAACTGTTTTTCTGAAATGTGTTCCCTTTCCAGATATAGATGAATGTCTGTTCAATCTATCTGTATGTGGTCCAAATGCCAACTGCACAAATGAAATAGGAAGCTACAACTGCTCATGTTTAAAAGGATTCACTGCAACAAACTCAAGTCTCACCATCAGCATTGACAACAACAACACATGTTCAGGTATATTCTATAATCAGATATTTGTATCAACCTTGAGAGTTTTGCTCATGCCTGTTATTCAGGCAAACAAAGCGTATGGATAAAAAGATATTTGAACATTGAACATCAATTTTTTTCTCTTCCTGTAATAAAGATGTGAATGAATGTCTTAAGACATCAGAGTTCTGTGGTCCAAACTCTCATTGTACCAACTCAATTGGGAGTTACAACTGTTCCTGCTTGAGTGGGTTTACTGTAACAAACGGGAATCCGTCAATCAGCACCAGTAACCCATGCATTGGTAAGCATGCAGAAAATATATAACACATAACACATTTAGAAGTGGGTTCTAGCTTCACATATGCATACTCTGACCTTCAATAATAACATGTTTTTTTTTTGTTTTTTTTACTTTTTGTTATAATTAACAGCTGAATTTCTGAGGTCAGTTTACTCAGATGGAAATACTTGTGCATGAAAAAGGACAAATAAAAGAAAATATCTTGTTTTATCTTTGCAAATGAAAGTTGTGAAGTCAGTATGTATACATAGTCAAGTCAACTTTATTTATATAGCACTTTTTATGATGCAGATTGTGTCAAAGCAGCTTTACAGTGATAACTGGCAAATAATTCTATTCAATTCAATTCACATTTATTTCTATAGCGCTTTTCACAATACATATCGTTTCAAAGCAGCTTTACAGAGAATGCATGTCAACATTACAATTTAAAGAATGCGGTTAGCAAATAATATAATAATTTAGGCAGTTAATTTAGAAACACTTTTAGCAATTTACTATTTTACTAATTTTGCGTGCCCAGCAGCTCTACAAGAAAATTGTGTCATTGTGCAGCTTAAGTTCAGTGTTGATTCATTCCTTTGTAAAAAAAAAATCAATAGTTATTCATTTAGTTAATTCATCTATACATCGGCTCTGGAGAAAACAGTGATGTCATCGTTCAGCTCAGTTCAGTTCGCATACAATGGTGTCAATGCAGGTAGATCAGAAACATTGTTAAATATCAAGTGTCCCCAACTGAGCAAGCCAAAAGGCGACAGCAGCAAGGAACCCAAACTCCAACAGGTGACAAAATGGAGAAAAAACCTTGGGAGAAACCAGGCTCAGTCGGGGAGCCAGTTCTTGTCTGGCCAACAACAAACAGTGCATGGTTGTGATTCAGGCAGCATAAGTCAGATTGGGATCACAACAGTCAAAATATTTAATCCAGTTCCATCTAGCTGATGATCGGATTCATCACGCCGGTATGGAAACGGTTTGTTGGGGATCTGTACCACTGGCTGTCATGTCGATGAGGCCTTCACAGGGGATGGTCTAGTTGACACAATATCAGCTGATATTTAAGGGATGCCGTGGTCGTGTCTGTCTAGGTGCAGGTCCTTCACCTGATCTGGATACGACCCGGATCCGACTGACTACGGTAGACCTCGGGATAAACAGAGAGACTAATATTAGCATAGACGTCATTCTTCTTCTGATGTAACGAGTACATTGGGTGTTATAGGAAGTGTTCCCGGTTCCGGCTGACCTACTTTATGCAGCTTAACAATCCTATAACGGATGTGAAAATATAAATTGATAAAGTGTTATGTGTATGTCAGGTTAAAGAGATGCGTTTTTAGTCTAGATTTTAACAGACAGAGTGTGTCTGATTCCTGAACAATGCTAGGAAGACTGTTACAAAGTTTAGTTGCCAAATAGGAGAAGGATCTACCATCTGTGGTTGATTTTGATATATTAGGTATTATCAACTAGTTTAGGTATTATCAATTTCGTTTACTACTACAAACTGATAACGGTTTTGTGATGTTGTTAACGTGTATCTGTTGCAATAGTCTCATACATTCAGGTCTTTTCTAAATACTATGAAACATTTGAAATATTGAACTGTTTTTCTGAAATGTGTTCCCTTTCCAGATATAGATGAATGTCTGTTCAGTCTATCTGTATGTGGTCCAAATGCCAACTGCACAAATGAAATAGGAAGCTACAATTGCTCATGTTTAAAAGGATTCACTGCAACAAACTCAAGTCTCACCATCAGCATTGACAACAACAACACATGTTCAGGTATATTCTATAATCAGATATTTGTATTAACCTTGAGAGTTTTGCTCATGCCTGTTATTCAGGCAAACAAAGCGTACGGATAAAAAGATATTTGAACATTGAACATCAATTTTTTTTCTCTTCCTGTAATAAAGATGTGAATGAATGTCTTAAGACATCAGAGTTCTGTGGTCCAAACTCTCATTGTACCAACTCAATTGGGAGTTACAACTGTTCCTGCTTGAGTGGGTTTACTGTAACAAACAGGAATCAGTCAACCAGCACCAGTAACCCATGCATTGGTAAGCATGCAGAAAATATATAACACATAACACATTTAGAAGTGGGTTCTAGCTTCACATATGCATACTCTGACCTTCAATAATAACATGGATTTTTTTTTTTTTTTTTTACTTTTTGTTATAATTAACAGCTGAATTTCTGAGGTCAGTTTACTCAGATGGAAATACTTGTGCATGAAAAAGGACAAATAAAAGAAAATGTCTTGTTTTATCTTTGCAAATGAAAGTTGTGAAGTCAGTATGTATATATAGTCAAGTCAACTTTATTTATATAGCACTTTTTATGATGCAGATTGTGTCAAAGCAGCTTTACAGTGATAACTGGCAAATAATTCTATTCAATTCAACTCACATTTATTTCTATAGCGCTTTTCACAATACATATCGTTTCAAAGCAGCTTTACAGAGAATGCATGTCAACATTACAATTTAAAGAATGCAGTTAGCAAATAATATGATAATTTAGGCAGTTAATTTAGAAACACTGTTAGCAATTTACTATTTTACTAATTTTGCGTGCCCAGCAGCTCTAGAAGAAAATGGTGTCATTGTCCAGCTTAAGTAAGTTCAGTGTTGATTCATTCCTTTGTAAAAAAATCAATAGTTATTAATTTAGTTAATTCATCTATACATCGGCTCTGGAGAAAACAGTGATGTCATCGTTCAGCTCAGTTCAGTTCGCATACAATGGTGTCAATGCAGGTAGATCAGAGACATTGTTAAATATCAAGTGTCCCCAACTGAGAAAGCCAAAAGGCGACAGCAGCAAGGAACCCAAACTCCAACAGGTGACAAAATGGAGAAAAAACCTTGGGAGAAACCAGGCTCAGTCGGGGGGCCAGTTCTTGTCTGGCCAACAACAAACAGTGCATGGTTGTGATTCAGGCAGCATAAGTCAGATTGGGATCACAACAGTCAAAATATTTAATCCAGTTCCATCTAGCTGATGATCGGATTCATCACGCCGGTATGGAAACGGTTTGTTGGGGATCTGTACCACTGGCTGTCATGTCGATGAGGCCTTCACAGGGGATGGTCTAGTTGACACAATATCAGCTGATATTTAAGGGATGCCGTGGTCGTGTCTGTCTAGGTGCAGGTCCTTCACCTGATCTGGATACGACCCGGATCCGACTGAGTACGGTAGACCTCGGGATAAACAGAGAGACTAATATTAGCATAGACGTCATTCTTCTTCTGATGTAACGAGTACATTGGGTGTTATAGGAAGTGTTCCCGGTTCCGGCTGACCTACTTTATGCAGCTTAACAATCCTTTAATGGATGTGAAAATATAAATTGATAAAGTGTTATGTGTATGTCAGGTTAAAGAGATGCGTTTTTAGTCTAGATTTTAACAGACAGAGTGTGTCTGATTCCTGAACAATGCTAGGAAGACTGTTACAAAGTTTAGTTGCCAAATAGGAGAAGGATCTACCATCTGTGGTTGATTTTGATATATTAGGTATTATCAACTAGTTTAGGTATTATCAATTTCGTTTACTACTACAAACTGATAACGGTTTTGTGATGTTGTTAACGATGTAATTGTTGGAATAGTCTCATACATTCAGGTCTTTTCTAAATACTAAGAAACATTTGAAATATTGAACTGTTTTTCTGAAATGTGTTCCCTTTCCAGATATAGATGAATGTCTGTTCAGTCTATCTGTATGTGGTCCAAATGCCAACTGCAGGAATGAAATAGGAAGTTACAATTGCTCATGTTTAAAAGGATTCACTGCAACAAACTCAAGTCTCACCATCAGCATCAACAACATATGTACAGGTATATTCTATAATCAGATATTTGTATTAACCTTGAGAGTTTTGCTCATGCCTGTTATTCAGGCAAACAAAGCATAAGGATAAAAAGATATTTGAACATTGAACATCAATTTTTTTCTCTTCCTGTAATAAAGATGTGAATGAATGTCTTAAGACATCACAGTTCTGTGGTCCAAACTCTCATTGTACCAACTCAATTGGGAGTTACAACTGTTTCTGCTTGAGTGGGTTTACTGTAATAAACCTGAATCAACCAGTCAGCACCAGTAACCCATGCATTGGTAAGCATTCAGAAAATATATAACACATAACACATTTAGAAGTGGGTTCTAGCTTCACATATGCATACTCTGGCATTCAATAATAACAGATATGTTTTTTAAAACGTTTTGTTATAATTAACAGCTGAATTTCTGAGGTCAGTTTCTATTTGTCCTACATTCAAAGCTTGCTTGCTTGATATCAGACTGGACCTTTTAATCTTGTCTTGTTTTTATCATTTGTTTTATTTTAGATATCAATGAATGTCTCAACTCATTGTCAGTGTGTGGGCCGAATGCTATTGGAAACCTTTCATGCTTTGTTGGGAAGGATATAATGTTACAAAGATGAATGAAACTATCAATAGCAGTAACCCTTTTAGGTTTTGATGAATTTTTCCTGCTTCTAACACATTAACTTTGAGGACAAAACATTCACTTGCTGCCTAATATATCCCACCCACTAACAGGTCCATGATGAAGAGATAATCAGTATCAGTGTTATTCTCTTCACCTGTCAGTGGTCATAATGTTATGCCTGATCGGTGTGTATATATATATATATATATATATATATATATATATATACAACAGTTCTGTCTGGTTCTCGAATCTGATTGGCTGATAACCATGCGATATTTCAGTGATAACAGCACTCCTCCTACCTTTTCACCGTTTGTATCACTCCGCTTGAAGTGACCGTCATGGCGGCCGATCAAATCAACCGTAATTTTTTACAAACTACTTGTTGTACCACGAACTGTAGTTTTAATAGTTTTTTAGGCGAGAATGTAGTTGTTTAGACCTGAATTATGTGACTTGTATTTAATAATAGCACCTATTTTACAATTTGTTTTGACGTTTTCGGAGATGCGAGCTCCAGGGCGTCAGCGGGCGTTCAGTGCTGGTGTACCCACCGATAACAGCTTAATCTCGGCCAGTGCTTCGGGGATTTACCGCTGGCTCTTGTAGTGGTTCAACATCAGACATAATTCAATTTGAGTACATTGAACGGGCAATCTTTGGTCTTATTAATCTATTATTTGTACCAGAGCAAGTCGAATTATGCTATGTTAAATTTGATAATAATAAACGTTATGTTACATCCTTATATAGCATATTGGCTACAACTAAACGGGACATATCAGTCGAAGACTCTTCTCCGCTCTTCAAATACGTAAAACATTAAACTTTATAAACATAGGGTTTTTTGAGTAAAGAAAACGCTTTACAATTTTTTTTTTTCAAACATCAGATCTTTATTTACCTTTGCATTGCATAGAGGAGATGTCCAAACTGAGTGCGCACTTCATTCACGAGGTGAGGCGGATTAATGAGGTTTGATTGACAGTTTGAGGATCCAATGGAGTTAGGAGGTTTTGCTCTTTTAAATCCTTTTCATTCGTTAAATATTTGTAAAAACCCACATACAAGTGTAAATGGTGACCTATAGTTTTTTTTTTTTTTTTTTTTTTTTTAATTTTTGCTTTATTTTTGACTGAATTGTACAATTGTGATTATTTGTTGTTCAGTAAATTTTATTTTATATAAATATGTCCATTAGTAAGTAGTATGGATTGAGTGAAAGTTACATTACGCCATTAGATGGCGGCAACACTTTACAGGAGAATGAGTCAGTGAAGCACAAGACACTTTTAAATTGAAAGGAACTTTTGCAAAGGAAGTTGTTTTAGCGCTGTGGTGTTATGGATGTTATGGAAAATTCCCAAAGCTGTAAAAAAGGACAAATACAAGATCGCTTTCCTCAGCAGACATTCAAACTGACTTATAATGGATATAATATTATGGACACCGACTTGAAGAATTAATGTAATGCAATATATCAGACACAGGTAATAGCCTACTCTCTCAGGCGATCTCTCTCTCTCTCTAATACTGTACAAAATTCAGTGCGTTTCAATGAAGCGACTCAACGTTCCTTCGTTACTAGTTCTAAAGTGACGTTTTAGAATTAGTAACGGAGGCTTGGTCCAACTGACAAATTGAGATTTGAATCCGTGGCGGAAGGAAGTAGTGCTGCAGAAAAGAGGGTTTTAAAGACACTCCATTGTTGTTCTTATTTATTTACACACTCGTGCCGTCTAACTGTTGTATAAACGCGATATCACACTCGTAGCCATGCGATATGGCTGTATATCAGCACGCTGTGATTACCTGCGGCCTCGTGCCTACGGACGAATCACAGCGTGCTGATATACAGCCATATCGCACGGCTTCTCGTGTGATATTGCTCATATATATATCTATATATGTATATATATATATATATATACTGTATATATATTTACAGAGAGAGAGAGAGGCTCGAGCATGACTCCAGCACATCCGTTAATTTTTAGACTATTATCTATTCTACAGTTTATTTCATATTATCTGTATATATTAATATTCATTTAAACTTGAGTTCTTGATAATTTTTAAACTAAAATTGTTAGTGTGTATTGGATTAAGGATATAATAATTCAATAAATCGAATATAAATCATGTAAAATAATTATATTATCATTAAAGCCAGACTGTTCAGGCGCATTGCCGGCGCATTGCTATTTTAAGGAGCTGAAAATAGACTGCGCCATAGACCAACTCAAACCTGGTCTAAAGTCTGAAGTCAATGGCGCAATATTTTTTTGTTAGAGCACATTGGTAGAAACTGCGCCTCTGGGCGCGTCCACAGTGCGCGTTGACTTTGCTTATGCGCATCACACAAACATGCCAAATATTAAAAACAAAAGGATTACAGTGTAAAAGAATATTATTGTGTAGGCTACATAAATATAAAAATGTAATGATGAATAGTCATTGCGTGTATTAGAATTAGGCTACCTATTTTCAATTCAGCCTATTACTACTTATAACGGACACAATCACTGCTAATTCATCCCACGCCTTCTTCACCTCGGGAAGCTTTGGTGGATTCCTGCTTGTCCCGTAGATGATCTGCTCGCGCGCTTTAACTTCGCGCGCGAGCAGATCGGTTTCTTCGCTTGAAAAGCGTTCAGCTTTTCCGCCAACAAATTCCGCCATGTAAATAGCAATCCGCCATGGCGCGAGCGCATCTCGCTCTTAAAGGGAATGGGAGATGACACTCTGATTGGTTTATTGAACGTTACGCCCATTACTCATTAAGAGAATAGGGACAACCCATTTCAAAAATGCGCCCCGGCGCACGGACCGTTTTTCCGTCGTTAAAATAGCAAAAGTGGATTTGGACACGCCCTGAGTGCACCTGCGCCGTGCGCTTTACACTTTGCGTTTAGATCGTTAAAATAGGGCCCTAGATGTCTTGTCCGTGCTGCTGGCCAATGGAGGTTGATGTCCGCACCTGGTGGCCATCTTGTCACAGTCAGCTCGCTCACTCGTAACATTGTGTTTTAATGGTGCATGCACTTTTTAAATAACAATAACTTGCTCAATTTTCTACCAATTTTCAAACTGTTTGGTTTGTTATAAACGTCAGAGATGTACTTATGACACTGCATACTTATTAATAATTATAACCATGGACTTCCATATGAAAATAACACTGAACAGAACAGATAGGTGCAATGAATATACACACGCACAAGGTATTTATGTTAAATCAATATATAGGCTACTAAAAATTGTACAGAATGGCAACATGAGATATATACACTACCGTTCAAAAGTTTGGGGTCAGTAAGATTTTTTAATGTTTTAAAAGAAGTATCTTCTGCTCACCAAGCCTGCATTTATTTGATTAAAAATACAAACAAAAACAGTAATATTGTGAAATATTATTCCAATTTAAAACAGCTGTTTTTTATGTCAATATACAGTAAAGTGTAATTTATTCCTGTGATCGAAGCTGAATTTTCAGCATCATTACTCCAGTCTTCAGTGTCACATGATCCTTCAGAAATCAATCTAATATGATGATTTGATGCTCAAGAAACATTTATGATTATCAATGTTGAAAACAGTTATTTACATTTTTATTTCATGATGCTATGATGAATAGAAAGTTCAAAAGAACAGCATTTGTCTGAAATCTAAATCTTTTGTAATATTAAACACTACTGTTCAAAAGTTTGGGTTCAGTAAGAATTTTAATTTTATTTTTGGGGGATAGAAATAAAATTAATCAATACATTTATTCATCAAGGATGAGTTAAACTGAAAAGTTACAGTAAAGACAATTATAATGTTATAAAATAATCTATTTTAAATAAATGCTGTTCTTTTGAACTTTCTATTCATCGAAGAATTTTGAAAAAAATTTGTACACGACTGTTTTCAACATTGATAATAATAATGAATGTTTCTTGAGCATCAAATCATCATATTAGATTGATTTCTGAAGGATCATGTGACACTGAAGACTGGAGTAATGATGCTGAAAATTCAGCTTCGATCACAGGAATAAATTACACTTTACTGTATATTGACATTGAAAACAGCTATTTTAAATTGGAATAATATTTCACAATATTACTGTTTTTGTTTGTATTTTTAATCAAATAAATGCAGGCTTGGTGAGCAGAAGATACTTCTTTTAAAACATTAAAAATTCTTACTGATTTTATTTTAAGGGTTGGGTCATTTACTAGGCTGCACAAAAGTCTGGCATCTTCTCCTATAAAGCCAGCAATTTAAAAAATAAAGTCATATGGCGATGAACACCGCTAAAAGCCAAGGCACTTTCATGTTACCTAAAACCCAGGATTGGCTCAAACGAAACTGAAACTTACCTGGCTAGCCAGCTAAACCAGCCTCATGGTATAGGAGAAAACAGAGAAAACAGATAAATGCTGCTGTAATATTGAAAAAATATATAGTAGGTAACAGTAGGTAATGTGTTTTTTCATAACTTATAAGTTTAAAGGGGACCTATTATGCCCCTTTTTACATGACGTAATTTAAATCTCAAGTGTCCCCAGAATGTGTCTGTGAAGTTTCAGCTCAAAATACCTCACAAATAATTTATACCATATTGTTTTTGATTACTAGCAAAAACATGCTGTTTTCGTGCATGTGTCTTTAAATGCAAATGAGCTGCTGCTCCCCAACCCCAATCCAGAATAGCGATTCCTAGCGTTAAACTAACTTTAACGTTTTATTGTGCCTGTACTGTCAAATACACACAAGGTTATGTCAAAAACACACAAATTTCACATAAACACAGTCAGTTATGTCTGTGAACATAAACAGCAGAAACATACGTGGCATGTGTGTATTAGATCTGTGGCGCATTCCCAAAACGACTTTACTGCGCCTTTAGCGGCTTAGATGTCGGGAGTGAACGAAGACTGTTATGTTCGTCACTTTGTACAGAATCTGCAAACAGCTTGTTCTGAGATGCTGCTTATGATTTATGGGAATTAAAAAAAGGAGTGGGTGGATTTTTATCATTATAGAATTGTTGTGTACACACACTGCCAACACTTATGTTCAAACACAATGTAAAAGTGAATTTTGCATAATAGGTCCCCTTTAAAGTGAACAGTTTTCGGGCAATGCGTTCGTCTGTACAAAAGTCTAGTAAGAGTAATATGTCAATGTTATGTTTTTCATTGATTTCTCTTTGTTAAAAATGGAGATGTGGGATAATCTATATAGTGAAACTACATAACAGTGTTTTATGTGGTTTGAACCATAGGGTTGAACCCTGAATACTTTTTTCGCCCACGAGGGGGCATTGTTGAGTTAGTTGAAAAAATGCATTGCTGAAGGAAGAGAGCTGTTGCAATAAACACTGAGTTTCAGAGTAGGTTTAGGGTTGACAAAATCCAACCTGGTTTTTTCGTTCCCTGTAAGAATTGTAATATGCATGGAGCCAAACATAAAAGCAGTAAAATCATCAGTACAACAGGAAACAACAAATTAAGGTACGTCGCCCAGTTAAAGAACCATTTACCCCAGTCATAATGCTTCAGGTGGATCAACAATTATGGTTTTCATATGATTTATCAAGTCAAAAATAGTATTGTAGTAATCTGGAATTGAAAAACAGCATGACAGATTCAACATTTTACAAACTCCTTCTGCCTTGGCTGTTAAAAAGTCTAAGGTCATTCTGTTCTTCACTTCTTATTGCTCTCATTTCATCATTTAACAGAGTGATGGAATCAGCAGTGTCATTCTTCATTTGCTCTAACATCAAAGCCAGTCCATTTATCTTTTGCAAGGCAGCAACCACTCCCCAAAGGGGAACATTCCCCAACCAGTACATTCCCCAACCAGCACTCGTTGCTTGTGATGTCCATGGATCTGCGAGGATGTATCCCCTGTATGTAGCCATTTCTCTCTTCTGTCAGGACAAAGTGTGGGAACTTGGTGATTCAACAAGATGAATTCCTGAAACTATTATTCCAGGATAGCAGCATCCACTCCAGGCACTTGGGAAATATAGTAACTCTTTTACCACTGCACACCCAGTATAGAGGTGTCTTGTCTGATGTATACAGTTCACTGAACGGGCAATACCCAGAGACATTCCTCTCTTTGATTGAACATTTCAGTCCATTTCTGGTTCGTGTGACATCAATCATCATTTTGCACTCTAACTTCTTCTAGGTCAGTTCGCTTTGTTTAAAGATCACATGCATTTGAAACATTCACAACTCCATTATTCCGATTCCATACGTGAGGTCCTCCTCTGTTCCAGTCTCCTAAAGCTAAAATATTCATGATGGTGATTGGCAGGGTGCAGGTCTGATTGCTTTTTACATCGTTCATGTTGATTGTCTTGGCAACGTTGTAAGTTAAAGGGACAATGGACCAGACGCTGTGTATGGCATGACAAATCATGCCATACACAGTGTCTTGGTGTCCATGTTCTCCGCCATGGCAGCAGACAGAGCACAGGCAGTATTTCCTCAAATATGTGGTGTTGTATGCCGTCCAGCTATGCCCTCTGGTGGCAATTAACAGAATCGTGGTCAAAGTTATTGTTACAAGTCCCATTCTGCAGTCTGTGCACCACAAGTTTTAGAGCGGGGGTCTCCAAACTTGGTCCTGGAGGGCCACTGTCCTGCAGAGTTTAGCTCCAACTTTCCTCAACACACCTGCCTGATTAACTAATCAGATCACATATGGACATAACGCTGTGTGTTCAGCACCTTTCCGCCCATATGTTTACTCTCCTAGTTAATCTGGACGTCCTTCTTGGCATGGGGCAGCCTTCAGTCTACTTGCGTGTATCCACTGCGGCTGCAGGTCAGTCAGCAATCCCGTCCTCATCACTGCAGTCACTGTGGCCGGCCCCAGATATTTTGGCTCTCCGATCTTTACTGGCTTTAAACTCCTTATCAGCACCTGCTGGTTGAGCACAAACTGGTATGTAGATTTCTCTGAGGGAAGAGACATCACCATTAATAGAATTCAATTTTTCGACCAGCTCTGTGACATAGTCATCAAGGATCACCTCCATTTCACCTTAAGAAGAAACGCCAGCGCGGCCTTTGACCCATGGTGTCAGGAAAGGCCTACCCATCAGAATTTCAAAAGTAGACATTTTAGTAGTGGAGGATGGTGTCATTCATATTTCAGCTAAAACAGCTGGCAATACAGTCATACAATTTTTTCCAGTATCTAAACATGCTTTAGTTAATCGATCTTTGATCGTTCTATTAAATCTTTCGACTACCACGGACGACTGAGGATTGTATGGAATATTAAAATGCCAATCAATATCTAAAGTTTTAGCCAATAATTGTGTAACCTTTGATGCAAAAGGTGTTCCATTATCACTTTAATTACTTGGTATCCAAAATCTGGGTATAATTTCTTTGCACAAAATCTTAACGACCGTTTTTGCATTCTCCCTCACACATGGAGAAGCTTCTGGACACTTTTTGTGAATCTGTCAACAATCACAAGCAAGTATTTACAATTTTAAACTGGTGGCATCTGTGTAAAATCTATTTGCAAATGTTGAAATGGAGCCTCTGGAAATGGTAAAGCTGAATGACTTACAGGTCAATAGATGTGTTTTTGCACAGATTAAGCACAAATTTAACACCAATTTGGTTGTCTTGTGTACATCTGCAGTACAATACAAAGCATTAATTGCCTGGCAGCTGCACTGCATTAATTAAATCTCCTATCAAATCAGAATGCGCTATTGGTTTTCCATTCGCTGTCTAAAAATGTCTTTGTTTCCATATTTTGGCAAAGTGATGAACTGCACTGTACGCATACTTAGAATCAGTTTAAATTGTGACAATTTTATCTTTTGAAAGTTCACAAGCTCTCGTTAGTGCCATTAGTTCTGCTGCCTGTGCTGATGTGTATAGTAATGATTCTGTTTCTACCACTTCGTCTGGGAGTCTAACAACTGCATAGCTACATAAATATACAACAGGGGTACCCAATCCTGTTCCTGGAGATCTACCTTCCTACAGAGTTCAGCTCCAGCCCAGCTCAACACACCTCTCTATAATTATTAATTAATTAACTGATTCAGGTGTGTTTTATCAGGGTTGGAGCTAAAATTTGCAGGTAGGTAGATCTCCAGGAACAGGATTGGGCACCCCTGATATACAACATCTGATGGTTTTGACCGGGGGTCTCCAAACTTGGTCCTGGAGGGCCACTGTCCTGCAGAGTTTAGCTCCAACTTGCCTCAACACACCTGCCTGGAAGTTTCTAGTATACCTAATTGGGCCTTGATTATCTTGTTCAGGTGTGTTTAATTGGGGTTGGAGCTAAACCCTGCAGGACAGTGACCCTGCAGGACCAAGTTTGGAGACCCCTGGTTTAGACTATCCCCCACTTCTAGGGCTGTATCTAACAGATGAAACATTTTCGGTTTCAATTGTTTTCAAACAATCATGTACCTCATCAGTGCTGTCAGTGGTTTGGTCGGCAGTACTAAGCAAATCTCACAAAGCAATGACAGCAGTGTGTGGCACAGATGTTGGCTTAATCTTTAAATTTGTAGTCGCTAACAATGTTGCCTCATAACCTGAACGAAGCTGTGCCGTCATGTGCTGCGTGTTAAGATTATGTAAAATTGCATTTACCTGGTGTGAGGTTTGTGGTGTCAATGGATGTGAGAGGACTGTTTTTTCAGCATCTTGTACCATCAGCGCAGCAGCAGCCACTGCTTGAAGGCATGTAGGCAGACCTTGTGCAGTGTTGTCTAATGTTTTGAATAGATACGCCACAGGGCGATAACTTGTACCTTGTTCCTGGACCTGTATCCCTGCCACAATGCCCCCGCTCTCATGCACGTAAAGGTGGAAGTCCTTTTTGTAGTCAGGAAGGCCCAACATGATGGAGTGTTTTAATACGTTGAAGGCAGCATCGATTTCAACGGTCCACTTGATTGCTTGTTGTGGTGAGGTTTTGGTGTCAATGGCTTGCATGCAAAAGTATGTGAACCACTTGTAGAATCTTTGAAAATGTGAATAATTTTGACAAAATAAGAGAGATCATACAAAATGTTATTAAAATGCATGTTATTTTTTATTTAGTACTGTCCTGAGTAAGATATTGTACATAAATGATGTTTACATATAGTTCACAAGACAAAAAATAACTGAATTTATTAAAATAACCCCAATCAAAAGTTTGGGAACCATTGGTTCATAATATTGTGTGTGGTTACCTGGATCTACGTCTGGTTTTTTTTTTGTTTTGTGATAGTTGTTTATGAGTCATTTGTTTGTTCTAAGCAGTTAAACTAAGCAGATTGTATTATTTTGACTGTATTATTTTGACTGCTGCAAATTCATTTTGGCATCGATAGTGTTCCCATAGAAATGCACAAATCCTAGTCTGAGGACGTGAACAACTCCGGGTAGAACGCCATGGTAACATCTTGTAGTTACGGTTATGAAATGGCGTGAATGCAGAAGGTTCAGGAGGAACTGTAAAAGGTGGCTGCTGTTTGTTTGTGGTGCTCAGTGACAACTCTTCATAGCTTTACAGAATGTTCTGATGATGTGTGATGTCTGCATGAGCAGGGTGCGCGGAGGTATGGAAATACATAGTTTAACAGGCAGGTTGGACTTTTAATCATTGCATTCGGACCAAATGCAATGATTGGACAAACATTTTTTGGTCCTGAGACTTCCACAGAAGATAACCCACTTGTATTATTGATTGCTATCAGGATGTGAAAAGAGTTTCAACCAGTATAACAAAAAGTGTTTATGAAAAACATTGCTTACCCTACTTTTAATGTTTAACTGGTGATTTACAAGATTTTATAGGCAGAAAAGATTATGCTGAATTTTCAAAACGATCATGCAAGTTTTCTTCATTTTATTCTTTACCACCATCAGCAATAACACCACCATCAACACCATCAAAACCATCAACAACAGGTATGTCCAGTTACAGTAAAACAAATTCTGATATATAGCACAGTAATGATGGTGAATATTTGTATTAGTAATGAGAACTGTTGCTGAAACCTGTTCATTCAGTGCAGACTGAAGATTTTTAAATATAAAGTCAGTGACCATACATCTATATTTTGACACCAAGTCATTTCAGTTTATTTTACATTTATGGCTTCTTGGAGTGAATAAATTCAAGACTTAAATACATACATTGAATTTATCGCTTTGAATGTTTAGGAAAACAAATTATAGATATATTAACTGTTTGGCTAATATTTTTATGGTACTAATATATTTATTCATCAGTGTCAGCAACAAAGCAGACAACTACTGTGAATCTAAATATTGCACAAAAATATTTGATGTATGAATTAAGATGATATTTTGTGTTAGCAGGTGCACAGAGATGTTATGAATGTCAAAAATATAATATGAAATCATTTTTGTCAATTTATTTCTTGGGGGGCACCAGTGTTCATCTTGCATACACCCATTAGTATGTGTATATTCGTATTAGTATTGTTATAATGATTGAGGATTGTTATGTAAACCTGTTGATACAATGCACATAAAATATATATTTGTTTTACAGTTATTGGAATGTCAATGACAATAGATCAGACTTTTGACATCAGTCTTACTGACCCTACTAGTGAGAAATACAGAAATTTATATGACAAAATTGCACCAGTAGTGAGTATTCTGTGTTTCATATTTAATGAAATTTATGTTTATGAAAAAGAACATGTTGATATTTGATGAATACAATTCTGAGTATAGCTTGCATATAACTTTGAAGAAGTTATGGCATACATTTTATTAATTTTAATTATTTTATTTAATTATATTTATTTATTTTTCAATAACAATCACTTTGAAAAACCTTGTTGAGAGGCTTGAACCACATATGCAAATGACATAGAGATGTCATATTAATAGACACAATAACTTTATTTAATTTTTATTATTTTAACATATTTTCAAGCATTCATCGGGTCCTTTTGCTTTTTACAGATTGAGTTAACTTATTCTAGTAAGCTAGTTGGCTACATTCCTTTTTCTGCCAGACCCACTGGCGTCAGGTATAATCTACCACTTACATTTTAACAACATTTCCATTTATTCACTACTTTTTTTCAAATCCAGTGTTAAAACAGTGTTTTCACATTGGTGTGGTTTGTGTTTCGCTCCACAGGCCTGGTAGTGTTATAGCAGACTACACAATAAGTGCAACATCCAACAACCTTGATTTTACAGCAGCAAACACAGCAGTCTCTGAGTCTCTAAAGACGAAAGGAATTGTTTTAGCTGAAAATCCTTTTTCTCGAAGTGGTAAGGGTAGTCAGTGCCTAATCTAAAACCCTTCACATTTCTTAGTTCCATCATATTTGTTATGTTATTGTTTGTTTTTGTTCATTGCTGGGTGATACGAGTTGTATGGTTTTTATTTTCAGAACAAACAGTTTTCACAACAGGTAATTTATATCCTCTGCAAAAGCTGGACCTGAACTGCATACAGCCAGACTTTGCAAAAGGACCAATAAAATGGATAGTGAATAACAAAGATCCTGCACTGGACAACACAAGATACACCCTTTCAAACAACAATAGCACTCTCACTGTGAAAAACACTAGTGAAAGTGACAGTGGTGAGTGACGTGGGATTCATCTTTGTCCTCTCTATCTTACATGCCAAAGTGGCTGATTGCTTTATAGAGTCCTGTTTTAAAAACCAGACTGCTGTGAAACTTTACCATAGTTTGATTTAAGTATATTAACATTGATGTACTATAGCATATGATTATACATGATACTATATATAGCATAGATGATGCTGCCATATCAACATAAGTTTAATAATGAAACCAATCAAAATTAAGCTACACTTGTAGCCCTCTTGTTTACAAAATATGATATTAATCATAATTTTGTTTATTGATTTTTTTTCCCCCCTACATGCAGGTCGATACTCATGCATCATGCAAACGAATACAATACCGTACATTCAGTGGCAAAACATTATTATTAATCAACGCCCCACTATCATTGTGGGTGATGAATACCGTGTTTTTCCATGTGATGGCAGCACTGTCCAACTGAGATGTTCTGTTGATGCTGGCTACAATGTTGAGTGGGTCCTGAATGATACAGTACAAACTTCAGGTTGTACATACTAATCAGTTATGCATTTTTATAAAAAGTTATCGAGTAGTTGTCATTTAAATCTTTAGTTCAAACCTCCATGTTATTAATATGTTTTCTAGTACCTGCATCAGGCTCTGACATCATATTAAACCATCCTACTAAAAGTGGGGATTGTAAGGAGGAAACCTTTACATGCCGTCTCAAGGATCTGCCACAACTACTTGCGTACAGTTACAGCTGGAGCAGAGTCACAGTAAAGACAAGCACAGAAAGTGAGCCTTCAGTTTCTCATTCTTTTCAGCATCACATTGCTTTTTACTGTTGTACATTTGCATTGGATGATTTTAATGATCTAGCAGACTTTTCTGTGGATTGCATCACACCTGATCTTGTGATGTTGGTTGTTTTGGTCCTATTAATATTGTATACTTTTATTTCTGATGCTTCTGCATAGTATTCAAGGACCTTTTCAATTTAATATGGTTCCTTCTGACTTTCAATCAAATTCTACTCCAGATTATGACTGTAGAGATGAAGAAATTGGACTTGGAAAAACAAATGAAGAAAAGACAGGAATCTGTAGAACTGGCTTTAAAGGCACCATAACTTATAGATGTGAATCACGTGGGTGGACACCAGTACAGGACAACTGTGTACTTGAAGTTATCTTCAACCTTAAAAACAGAGCTGAGGTAATCTATTGATCATGTATCACCATCTACAATCATCTAGCCATTTTAAATATTTCTAATATTTGTTTTTTTGTGAATTTTGTGATATTCTTTTCGATTTAGACCTTGCTTGTGGTGGAGATTCCAGGGTTTATGGCTAACCTCAGTAGTGCCACCTCACAGAATAATGTTAATATAACACAGTCTCCTGCTACTGTCCAAACTATTGTGGATATACTCTTCAAAATTGCTGATTTGTCACAAGCTACTTTAATAAATAGCATAGTAATGGAGGTATGTATATTCACTTCCTAGCTTTTATGTAGAATTTAATGTGTAGACATTTTATGCTTGATGTATTGAATTGAATTTAACAAGATAGTGTGACGTTAAAGATAAACTAGTGCTGTTTCAGTGTTAGTGCTGCTAATTGTGTTGTGCAATAGTCATTCTCTCTATTATCATGAATTAAACTGGTTATTATATTATATTATATTATATTATATTATATTATATTATATTATATTATATTATATTATATTATATTATATTATATTATATTATATTATATCCAGAAATTCTTTATTAAAATTTGGCAGATCATATTTTTATATTAGGCTATAATAATATATCTTATGCTGTGTATTATCAGATTATTCAAATATTTTATATATCAAATATTTTTACATTTTATGGGTTAAACTTCAACATTTTACATATAATTTTATATTCTATTTCCAGAATTACCTAAAAACAGTGAACATCATTGTATCAGGTAATGTCAGTGATACATGGAACACATTGAACAAAGGAAACACCACAGAAAACACCAGCATTCGACTTCTGAGCTCTATTGAAAACATAAGCGACCGTCTCAAAGATGAGTTTACGATTAATGAAACATCAATTCAGCTGAACAGAACTACAATTAAAAACTCATTCAGTATAACATCAACACTGCCAAACTCAACTACGGAGATTGTAATACCACAGGTTCCTAATGTGACTACTGTAACCATCATAATCTTCACAACCCTTGACAATGTCCTACCTACTCGTGATACTAATAATGACAGTAGGAATTCGGATTTAAACATCAATGGAGATGTGGTAGTTGTTAAGGTGGACCAAACAATTAACAACATTTCTTTTGCGTTTGACATTACTGATCAGTCTTTGGGAAATCCTCAGTGTGTCTTTTGGAACTTCAGTCTTGACGGATGGGATTCCACTGGATGTAAAGTAAAGCCCTCAGTGAACGAAACAGGCAAGATTACATGTGAATGCAACCACACAACCTCTTTTTCAATCCTAATGTCACCGTTTTCCATCGATAGCAAAGCCTTAGCCTATATAACTTACATTGGTGTAGCTATTTCAATGGCCTGCTTGATTTTGTGCCTCATAATTGAGACTATTGTATGGAAGTCAGTGACAGGAAATGACAGTTCAGCCAGAAATTCCTACACTTCCTACATGCGACATGTCTCCTTGGTCAACATTGCCGTGTCCCTGCTGATTGCAAACATCTGTTTTATCATTGGAGCTGCAATCACAGATCAAGAGCAGCCAACCTCAGTGGGTCGCTGCAGTCCAGCGGTTTTCTTCATGCACTTTTTTTACCTGGCTCTTTTCTTCTGGATGTTGATTTCAGCGCTGTTGCTCTTTTACTGTACAGTCATGGTCTTTACCGAAATGTCAAGGGCCAGAATGATGGCCATTGCCTTCATAGTCGGTTATGGTGCACCTTTGCTCATAGCGGTCATTACTGTTGCGTCGACAGCTGGACCTCAAAAATATATTTCCCAAAGAGCGTGCTGGCTGAACTGGGATGAATCTAAGGCCCTGCTGGCATTTGTGATTCCAGCTCTCACTATTGTAGCCATAAACCTTGTGGTTTTGATTGTGGTTTTGTATAAGATGTTGAGGAGAGGAGTTGGTGCCACAACTCAACCAGAACAGAAACATGACCTGGTGGTCATTGCCCGATGTGTAGCCTTCTTGACTCCTATCTTTGGTCTGACATGGGGATTTGGAATTGGAACCATGGTGTCACCAGACTTAGGTGTTCATGTGGTGTTTGCACTCCTCAATTCACTGCAGGTATCACTTTTTGTCTTTCTATTTTGACTTTATATTGAGGTTATTTTGTCTGCTTGATTTAAATACAAATAATGCAATAATTATAATCAATATTTTTATATATGTATTATAAAGCCTCATAACAACATATTATAATGGAAAATAAGCTATTTACAATGTTATGAATATGAAATTGAACAGCATTACAACTAGTATTATTTATTTACTTATAACATTTTCCTCATATTTTGTACAATTCTGCAGGGATTCTTCATTTTGGTGTTTGGAACGCTTTTAGACAGCAAGGTATGAATTTTGTTAAAATGATCTTAGAGGCATTCAGTTCTACTGTAGTGCTTTAACTCATTTTCTGATATATGGTTGCAGATACGCAAGACACTGGCAAGAAGGCTGTCACTAAGGAACCTTACCAGCTCTATCCATACCAGGGTACTTGGCAACAAACTGCATCTGATTCATAAATTCTTCATGATAGATGTACTCAGTTTACAGCTGATGTCTTAAATTTCTAAATTACAGAGTACTAGTGCAGGACCATCATCTTCAAGTGGTTTGTTACGAAGGAAACAAAAGAGAAGTAAGTAATACTATTTACAGTCCACTTTCAAATGTTCTCACTTTTAAATTCAAACACTTCCTTGTGCTTTCAAATGCTCCCATGCAATGATCATTGTAGGCAATCATAGACAAATATGTTGAGCGTGTGAACAAAAAGGCCAATCAGAGGTGTTTACGAATCCTCGCAACAGTGCTCAAAGCAAAATCATTTTTAAAATTTCAGTACTGACTTGGTATCGAAGTCGGTACTTTTGACAACACTAACGTGTGTATATATTAGGGCTGTCAAAATTAACGCGTTAATAACGCATTAATGCAGATTCATTTTAACGGCACTGAGTTTATTAACGCGATTAATGCAGCACACATTTTCTGTTTGACCCTTGGCCTAGCCCGTAGTTGGAGAAATGGAGATGCAGCCATAGGGGACGTTTACATGTTGTGTCTAAAATGTGTGTGTGTGTATATATATATATATATATATATATATATATATATAATATATTCACACACACAACTATACAAGATATTTGTGTATATACTTTAAGTAACATAATAATTATTATTTGCAGATGGGTACAACATATCAGCAGCAACATCTTCAAACATCTCCAGTGCCTCTAATACATAATTAACTACATTAACTATAGTCTACTTCATTACCAATTAAACAGCTTTTTCATAAGTGCTTTGTGCATTGCAAATATCTGTAAACTGCCTTTTCTGTTACTGGTTTCTGGGAAGAATTGTTCTGAAGTCCTTTTTAAAAAATCAGGTTATAATTAACAGTTTTGAGATTTGATATGTAATTAAGGGTGCATTTTAATGACGTGGCTGGTGGCATGATAAGATGCTTTTAATGGGTCTAAAGCAATAGCTTTGTTTTTGTTTTGCGTAATGTATTTTTTGTTTGCCATTTTAAATGAATCAGATTTGCTGCACAGTTGGTGTCATTAAATGTATCTTGTTCTATGCTGTCTGAGGGAAAAAAAAACAAAATAAAATTTTAAATGTTACTGCTTCAACAATAATAAAATGCCTTTGTATTTAATATTAAGCATGGTACTTATTTGTATTTTATTCTTTTTCAAAGCTTCAGAATTTGACAATGATAAAACAGATATAATCCCCTGCAGAGGTGGGGTCAGAAAAAGTCAAGGGTCAAAAGCTCAACTAAAACAAACCCTGACCTCGATGATGGTAACTTAAAAATTGTGATTTTCTCCTTTGGTGATTCTGCTTGTTATCATCAGGTGTCTTCAATAATGCTCAATCATCACTCAATTAATCACTTATTTATCTCATTAATGCTTCAGTGGGTGGAATAAAAATATGGCAGGACTTTTACTTTTTGACCCCTGGACTACCCACCTCTGGTCCCCTTCGAGCCAACAGCTCATATGTGTCCCAAGCATGTACATAGTCCACTGCACCACAGCTCTGATGGTATGCCAGTTTTGGTACACACACACATCACTCTTAAGGCCGATTCACACCAAAAATGATTACCATAAAGACAACTTTGATAACTTTAGTAGCATCTACACCAGCAGATGATATTGTTCTGTTTATTCTAAGCATGTGCTGCAGTTGTGACATCTGCCACCTTAAATGCTCACACTCTTTAAAGCAGGTTGGATTCTGATTGGTTGTCAATGATTTTTATTTATCAGCTAGAAAAAAATTGTTACGAAACTGATTCCACAGATATTTTTTCTTTGTGCTGTTATTGTAATTGCTGTAATTGTGGTTTTTACTCAGCTTTGTGTATGTTAGATTTCAGGTATATACCCACATAGAATGCAACGTTCTCGTGACCTTGCGCAACGTTCCCTAAAAGTTCTCTGAAGGTGACGAAAATTCAGAACCTTTACAGAACATTTGGGACGTTCCTAAAACGTGCTCTTTTGATAATGAAAGAGCTGCAGTTCAAGGTTCCTTATATGGCTTTAGGGGGACGTTCTCTTTTGGTTATTTTATGGTCAAAAAAGAACGTTACAAAGAGGACATTTGGGACATTAACAGAACGTTCCCACACGGTCCCCTGTTGGTCATTTTATAACGTTCCTGATATGAGTTTAGGGGGACATTCTATTTTCTATATTTTATGGTCATGCAAGAACATTACAAAGAGGACATTTGGGAAGTTCCCTGAAGGTCCACCAAATAACGTCCCCCAACCCTTAAAAGAACTCCACATCGTGACCTTCTCTGAATGTTCTGGGAAAGAATAACCAAAATGGTGTTCACCGTTATTGAGGTGAGCGTCTGCTTTAGATGGGCTCTTGATTCTTGACATTTAACCTTTGGTTTTCTTTGGCTGCTTAAAGGTGCCCTAGATTCAAAAATTGAATTTATGTCGGCATAGCTAAATAACAAGAGTTCAGTATGTGGAAATGACATACAGTGAGTCTCAAACTCCATTGTTTCCTCCTTATATAAATCTCATTTGTTTAAAAGACCTCCGAAGAACAGGCGAATCTCAACATAACACCGACTGTTACGTAACAGTCGGGGTGTACGCCCCCAATATTTGCATATGCCAGCCCATGTTTCCAACATTATGAAAGGCATTAGACAAGGGCAGCCAGTATTAACGTCTGGATCTGCACAGGTGAATCAACAGACTAGGTAAGCAAGCAAGGACAATAGCGAAAAATGGCAGATGGAGCAATAATAACTGACATGATTCATGATAACATGATATTTTTAGTGATATTTGTAAATTGTCTTTCTAAATGTTTCGTTAACATGTTGCTAATGTACTGTTAAATGTGGTTAAAGTTACCATCGTTTCTTACTGTATTCACGGAGACAAGAGCCATCACTATTTTCATTTTTAAACACTTGCAGTCTGTATAATGCATAAACACAACTTCAGTCTTTATAAATCTCTCCAACAGTGTAGCATTAGCCTTTAGCCACGGAGCACTATCAAACTCATTCAGAATCAATGTAAACATCAAAATAAACACTGTACTTACGCGATTAGACATGCTGCATGACGAACACTTTGTAAAGATCCATTTTGAGGGTTATATTAGCTGTTTGAACTTTTTTTATGTTGTTTAAGGCAAGCGCAAGCTCTTGGGGCATGGAGCACGAGATTTAAAGGGCCACACCATGAATCGGCTCATTTCTAATTATGCCCCAAAATAGGCAGTTAAAAAAAAATTATTTAAAAAATCTATGGGGTATTTTGAGCTGAAACTTCACAGACATATTCAGGGACACCTTAGACTTATATTACATCCTTTATAAAAAATTTCTAGGGCACCTTTAAGCTGTGTTTTCAAGACACATTAGTTACAAAAAAAAAACGCAAGAAAAATTCTGATCAGATTAATTGGTTTGTTTAGTGTTGGTGATTCAATCATCATGGAGTGTTATCAATAAAGTCTAAACTGGGGGTGTGTTAACTGTTAGTTTTGCATTAAACAATGGTTATAAGTTTTGTTTTTTTTTTTTTCATTATACAGACCAGTGTTTAATCAGTGTCTTTTAGACTCACGCAGACATCATGAATCAGCGTATGATTCTCAACAATGGTGACACTAAACAAAAAATCTTTTTTGTGACTATAGTAGCTTGAGTTAATCTGTTTATCTGAAATTTCTTTCACCATTGTTGAGGATCATACGCAGAATCTTGATCTCTGTGTGAATCTACATGATGCTGTCAGAATAATTTATGCACAATGATAAAAAACTTTCAAAATATCAACAATTGGAGAAGCAAAGTCAAGGGTCAGGAGCCCAACTAAAGCAAGCGCTTACTTCCGTAACGGTGACATTTATACATTTTGATAAAACATCAACACCCCATTAAGAAAATTTGTATGAAAGAAACAAAGTCAGAGTGGTTTGTAATAAGAGAAGATGCAGAGATCTAGAGAGATCTGGGGCCTGTACCATGAAGCTGGATTAGCTGGCTAGCCAGGTAAGTTTCAGATTAGTTTGCACCAATCCTGGGTTTTAGGTACCATGAAAGAGACTTGGCTTTTAGCGGTGTTCATCGCCATGGTAACTTACGCTCCACGGCTAACCTGCTCCGGGGCAGGTTATGTTCAGCGTTAGAGATCTCAAACTGAAATTGGACCAATCAGGTGTAAGCTAAGTGACACTGACACACCCAACGCAATAAAGTCACTCCCCCAGTTTCTCTTCCTCCAAATTAAAGGTCATTATATAGTAAAAGCAAATATTTAATGATGAAATTGTCTGGTTTTAATGATATAATTTATATATGATTTGTATATGATCTATATTTTTATTAATCCATTACACACATGCAAGTTTAGTTTAACAGTTGTTATTAAGCACTTAGTTTCAATGAATATTAATATATATAGATCATATGTAGGCTAATATAAATAAGGTGTAAATATACTATTTAAATATGACTACATGTGAGCTTGTATGTTTGAGTCTCTATCGCTATATATTATTAACCATATAAACTAACTTCACAACTTTCACTTGGACTGATAGAGAAAGATAATTTCTTTTATTTGTCCTCTTTCACAGACAAGTATTTTCCATTAGTGTAAATGCATTTAAATTCTTAATTTTCAGCGAATTGAATCTCGCTGGCTCTCTCGTGAGAAGTGAATCACAGTTTATTTCTGTTGCAAGGCATGTGATTGGCTGTTCACCACTGATGTCACAGATTCATTTGCACACACTTCACAAACTCAAGATCAAAGCCTGAGTTGACAGAGAAAGTTGATGATCAGCATCATGGTACCAACAAAGCCGGATTGGAGTGGTTTGGTTTTGTCAGCTCAAAACTAATCCTATAACCCTGAGTTTGTTGATCTACCATCATGGTACAGGCCCCTGTTAGTGTTAATGTTGTTTCTGTTATCTGAGTTTTGTGAGGTTACCATTGTGCTGGAGAGTAGCATCTGTGCTTTAGTCAATGATGAGCTGAGAACTATTGATAACTGCATGTTGCTTTGTTTAAAGGCAGTAACTGTGTAGATGCTGATGCATTGATACGGCAGTTCCATTAGCTCATGCATGTGCTTTTTTTGTCTTTTGTAAGAAATTTAAAAAAAAAAAATGTTTTTGTTTAAACAGCCACTTTTATTAGTCAATTTTTTGACAAGAGCACCAGGGACATTCTGAGAACATTTGCAAATAAAATATGGTTCTCTAACATCCTGAATGTTCTGTGAAGGTCTGCCAAATAACACCAGTGGAGATGTTCTAGGAATGTAAAATTTCTAGCAGGGAGGTTATTTTAGGTTCTCAGAACGTCCCCACTGGTATGTCATTTGTGGAGTTGTTTAATCAGATCTTCAGAGATTTAATGTCTTTTCACAAGTTCACACTTATAAATAAGTCAGAAATTAATTGGTTAACTTATTTGGCATGCTGTCCGGGGAGAGGGCTCTGAGATCGGTAATCGGCCCAAACACAGAGTACACCCCCTCCCTTCAGGTTATATGAAGTAACCCAGAGAGTGTGAGGAGACGGGGTGGTGGAGGAATTCTGGAAACTGTCGAGGATTCTTGGGTGAGTTTGACTGATAGGCCTGAACTCATGCCAATTGGGTAGATATGTTGATTACAGATTGTTGACAGCTGGTTGAGATGACGTAATGATTATAGGTAGCTTATTTGACTTTTTACTCCCAAACTACATTAATAAAACATAATTTATCTTCAGTTCATCTAAGGCTGTGGCTGAAGAAAGTTGTAGTTTGTGTTCTTATTTCTATTTCTTTTAGCGCTTGTTCAGAGCAGGTGTTTGAATGATTGAAATAATGTTTCAGGAACATCATACTAACCTTTAAATAACATTCTACTAACATTAAGGAAACTGGACAATTTATGTTCTTGGAATGTTACAAATCAACATTCCTACAATGTTAAATTTTACATCAAAATTAAGTTGAAAAAACATTTGAGAAACATTATACCTTATAAAAACGTTCCTGGAACGTCAAGAAAACTGGACATTTTTTACATTCCCAGAACCAACACTGAATATTTAGAGAAGGTTCTTATAACAAAATTCTGTTAGCTGGGTGTAGACTCCTCCTGATCATCCTGATCCCAGCAGCCTGTAATACAGCTCATACAGTAACTGTGTCCACAGAGAATGGTCACTGGATCCTTCAGTAGATCCAGACAGATTGAACAGCTGAACTGATCCTGAGCCAAAGAAACACTGGATTCTGCAAGACTTCTACAATGGTTCGACAGGAGCACCTCGATTCCCAGAACGTTCAGAGACGGTCACGATGTGGAGTTCTTTTAAGGGTTTGGGGAACGTTATTTGGTGGACCTTCAGGGAACATTCAGGAATGTTTAGGGGACTATTACTATAGGACGTTCTTAACTTCACAAATGTCCTCTTTGTAAGCCCTGCGTATACTTCGGCCATTTTAAAAATAATTTTTGTGACTTTAGTAGCTTGTTTTGTGATGTTCAGAGTTAAACTGTTATCTGAAAATTTTATCACCATTGTTGAGGATCATACGCAGAATCTTGATGTCTGAATAATTTCTGCATAATGATAAAATTTTTCAAAGTATCATAGAACTACACCAGTATGAAAGAAATATTCAGCGATCAGTGAACAAGATCACTGCATGATGATAAAATCATTAACAATGAACAACCAAATCCATTTGATCAGATTTTTTTTCTCAGATTTTTTTTTGTTAGAAATGCTTTAGAAAGACACAGCTATAACAATTGGAAAAAAAAAATAAAGTCAAAACGTCAAGGGTCAGGAGCCCAACTAAAGCAAGCGCTTACCTCCATATAACAGTGACATTTGTAAATTTTGATAAACAACTCCTCATTAAGAAGATTTTTATGAAAGAAACAAAGTAAGAGTGGTTTGTGTTAAGTGAAGATGCAGAGATCTAGAGAGATCTGTTAGTGTTAATGTTGTTTCTGTTATCTGAGTTTTGTGAGATTACCATTGTGCTGGAGAGCAGCGCCTGTGCTTCACTCAATGATGAGCTGATAAACATTGATGTTCTGCTGCATGTTGCTTTATTTAAAGGCTGTAGTAACTGTGTAGTTGTTGATGCGCTGATACAGTTATATTAACTCATGTGTGTGTTGTTGTTGCAATTTTCAATTCAATTTTTTGACGAGGGCATCAGGGACGTTCTGAGAAGATTTCCAAATAAAATAAGGTTTCCTAAACGTTCAGAGAATGTCTTAAATGTTCTGTGAAGGTCCACCAAATAACGTCCCCCAAACCTTAAAAGAACTCCATATCGTGACCGTCTCTGAACGTATTGGGAACGTTACTAGGCAACATCCTTAAGTGGGGACGTTCTGAAAATGTCAAATTTCTAGCGGGGACAGTCTTTCTGGTGCAGGTGGCATGGTGGTGAAACAGACAGACGAACAGCCAGGGACCAGGATGATGAAGACAATGAGACTGAAGACGAGGGCCAGGATCAGGATAGCCAGGTAAGCACTCAGGTGAGTATGGGTGAGTCTGTAGTCAAGTGATCAGATGATGGTGAATTTCGGCGATTGTGAGTGAGTGGGTGCGTCTGGTGTTGCTGACTCCGTGACAGGAGGAAACTTTGGCTGATTCTGAATAGATACTTAATTACTAATAAGATAAGAGAAGTTTCCTTTCAAATTGTCCATCGTGTGTATCCTGTTAATACCTTCTTTAAAAATTAAAAATATATATATATATATTGATACAAATTATTCGTTTTATAAACAGTACCCAGAGACTATTGTTCATTTATTTAGGCTTTGCTATTAGGCTACTCTAAATTACTGTGAAAAGACTTTCCCTATTTGTTTTTGAGAACATTGATAAGAATTGTTCTTTACTTTGGGAAAATGTTTTAAGAATTGTTAATTAGAAAAATTAGCATTTACTGAAAAACAAAATATACTTAAATCTTATTTTGTTAACAAAATTTTATATACATAACTGTAAATTTTCAGGTCAGAAACCACTTTTGTTATATTTTGTTTGCTGAATTGCAGCATTAGAAAGCAGTCTTTGATCTTTTCCTTTGATGTTATCTATTCTGATTAGTTAGGCTATCTGGCTTGTACCTTTTTAATTTTTTTATTTTCTTATTTGTTTATTTGTTCTACAATGTGACTGCTTCTTTCTTTATCTAAATGTTCTAAATAAAAAAAAAAAATAAAAAATTATGATTTTGTGATGATGACCCTGAATGATGATCTCTGAACCCACAAATCAAGCGGACTCTCTGAGAACGCCCCCCAACGGCGAACCATTGAACACGTGTCTATGGGTTTTTATCTGATTTCTGACAAGTTTTATACATTTGTAGATGTTTTGATGAGACATTATAATTTAAAGGAATAATAGATAATAGTTTCTTATTGGCCTGTTTAGCTGAGCCATCCATGGAACAAACAAAACTAGCCCTGAAAATTTATACAGTTATTTACTGTAATCTACAGTATGTTAGTGTAAAGATACCATGCACTAAATTAAAACTCGTATTGCCTCACTTCAATTGCAGAAACCAACTGCCTTAATTTGTCAGAGTGCCATTTAAATTTACTAATTTTTGTTACATGCTAATAATATGAGCATATCATTACTATGAACTTATTTCTTTAGAGTTCAATACAAACATTTTAAACAAAAAGATTTTCACTGCACCAGCAACTACACAGTCACCATCTGTTAAATAAAACAACATGCAGCATATCACCAATGCCTATTGAGCTTCCCCTGAACCTAAGCACAGGCTCTACTCTTCAGCACAATGGTGACCTGCAAAACTCAATTTTGCAGTAAACTACTGGCAACCAGAGGTGGAAAGTCCAGGGGTCAGAAAGTAAAAGTCCTGCCATATTTTTATTCCACCCATGCACTGAAGCATTAATGAGATAATTAAGTGATTAATTGAGTGATGACTGACCATTATTGAAGACACCTGATGATAACAAGCAGAATCACTAAAGGAGAAAATCACAGTTTTTAAGTTACCATCATCGAGGTCAGGGTTTGTTTTAGTTGAGCTCTTGACCCTTGAATTTTTAATATTAGAGTTTGTTTGAGCTGTTGTAACTGCATTAAAACCAACCAGATGAGCAAAGTTAAGAGTTGATCAGGTGGTGTTGGTTATGTTTTCACATATTTATTATTTGACCTGAATCACTGAACTTATTTAGAGCCCAAACTCTGAGTTAGATTTACATTATTGATTACAGCAGCACTCTGATTCTACAGCAGAAGTTTCAGTTTTTTCAAAATAATCCAAAGGTTTATCAAAATTTGTTCTAAAGAAAAAAAGGCTTATTTAGACACACATAGATCAAGAATCAGCCTGTGAATCTCAACAGTGGTGAGGATAATAAAGCATGTTGCAGTGCATTCTGGGAGCCACCAATCAAAATTCATCCATGGCTCCCATCATGCATTGCTGCATGAATAAATTATGAGCTGAATTGTCTTAGTAATTTTCTTTATTCTCACTATTTTATTTTTTTTCTGTTTTTCTGTGACTTTTCAGAAGCTTGTTTTCTAATGTTCAGAGTTGATCTGTTTATCAGAATATGTTGCTTGTCACCGTTGTTGAGATTCATACACTGATACTTGATGTCTGTGTGTGCCTAAAAGAAGGATTTTTTTTTTTTGATCAGAACAACTTTTAAGATATCCTTCAGATTATATTGATAAAGCTGATCTTCTGCTGTAGGCTACTCAATAATGTAAATCTAACACAGAGATTGGGCTCTAAATGAGTTCAGTGATTCAGATCCAATAATGATTATGTGAAAACATAACCAACACCACCTGATCATCTTTTCTCTTTGCTTGTCTGGCTGTTATAACTCAGTTACAGCAGGCAAACAAATTCTAATATTAAAGAGTGAAGGGTCAAGAGCCCAACTAAAGCAAACCCTGACCTCTGTGATGGTGTCTTAAAAATTGTGATTTTCTCCTTTAGTGATTCTGCTTGTTATCATCAGGTGTCTTCAATAATGGTCAATCATCACTCAATTAATCACTTAATTATCTCATTAATGCTTCAGTGGGTGGAATAAAAATATGGCAGGACTTTTACTTTCTGACCCCTGGACTTTCCACCTCTGCTGGCAACAGTGTTGCCAGTACATAACTGTTTTTTAACAAACAGTTTGTAACTGTTAAATTACATTTTGTGGGTGTGTCTTTTTATCTTACACCTTTAACCCTTTCAACCCCACAGGAACATCCTCTAGTGTCCACACTACAGAGTAAAAGTAACATTGACGCTGTGTTGCAGTGAGATAATTAAGTTTATATTTAAGTGATGATTGAGCATTAATGATGAACACCTGCTGTTAACAAGCAGAACCACTGAAAAGAGGAACAAGAACAGAATAAATACGAGGCAGAAACTACAACTGTCTTTCAGCCACACATTACACTTATTACTGACCAGATTAACTTTATTTCTACAAAAGAAATCTTATTGAGAAATAACAGAAGTTTAGATGTTGATATTTTGGTGAAAATGTTTGGTTTGATGTTACCATCGAGGAGATCAGCATTTGCTTTAGTTAAGTTCTTTACCCATGACCTTTTAATACGTCAGTTTTTTCTTCTTTGGTTGCTTAAACTATTCATATATTTATGGCTGAAACAACTATAGAGAAAAAAAAAAAAAAATAGTTGAGTGCTGATAGTTATGTGTTGGAGAAGACGTAACCATCACATAATCTCTTGATTCACTGAATTCATACTGTTTTATTGATTGTTACATTATTAACAGACTAATATTTTTCATTATTGCCACTGTGAAACTACAGCAAGAGTTCCAACAACCAGCTAAAGAGAGTTTATTTTTAAATGTCATGCATTAAAACAGCTACTGCATTATTTAGGCCGCATTTACACTGCAAGTCTTAATGCACAGATCCGATCTTTTGACCATATCCGATTTTTTTGGACGACGTGCTTACATTTCTTTTAAAAGCGACCTGTATCGGATGTCTCCTTTTTACACTGCACTTGGTGAAACGTACCAAAAATAGCCTATATGACATTACAAATCAATTTCAATGGTACATTGAGCTTAATTTATTGACATGAATTCATACAGAAACCCTTTTAATGCAATAGTTACTTCCATATATAAAAATAATACAAATTATTCACGACATTTGCAGCTCCGCTGGAAGCGTGCGAGTTGAATAATACTCGGGTAACTTTATGGGTAGATATTCACAGCTTCATGGGCTCGAATCCGCCATCCTTTACTAGTTTTTTTTTTTTTTTTTTGTCATTAAAACCAACGCGTTCATCAGTGATTGTATATCAAGGGCAGTTGCAAGTTTGTGTGCTTTTTATTTTGTGGTTTTAATTTAACGAATAGTTAGAGTCTCCACAACGGGACTGAAGCGCGAGCCGTCGTCACTGACAACAGCGGCAACGAGCCTTCAGTGTGATTTCAAGAGCAACACATTTCAACGTCAGATCGCCTTTTATTTAACACAAACAAATGAAATTAATAATCTACCAGTCAACTAAAGATGCTCCGTTTGTTATGTCTGTACCGCGAAATGTTAAAAAACCCTCACTTTTCAATGACGCAGGAGTCGCATTAACAGGGAAATATCCGAACTGCCCGCTTACACTGCAGGCGCAAATGCACGTATCCGATTCATATCTGATTTATAACCACATATGAATGATGCCTGAAACCGATCTGTGAAAATCGGAATCCATGCGCTTTTTTCCTGTTTACACGGTCGTGACTCATATCCGATCTGTGCCACATGGGAGGAAAAAATCGGAATTGAGTCACTTGAACCGTGCAGTGTAAATGGGGCCTACAGATATCAAAAATCAGCACATCAATCTCAACAATGGTGGCAATAAAGCTGCATAATTTATTCATTCTGCATTGCATGCTGGGAGTTTTGTACTATGCTGGCATCCAGCATGCACTGCAACATTAAACTTTTGGATGTCACCATTGTTGAGATTCATATTCTGATTGTTGATGTCTCTGCTGTGCAAGTTATGCAGGAGCTCTAAATATTTTATGCATTATAAGGACTTACATATTCTACTAAATAACTGATTATTGAAAGGTTGCTTGTTCTTATGCTGTTGAATCACTGATATAGTATGTTGAATTATAATAGCAATAGAATGAACAGAACAGAACAGAACAGTAACAGAAGCTCATGCACATTTTAACAGGCATAATTAAGAATGAAAATAACTGAAGGAAAGCTCTATTCTTCTGTTATATATATATATATATATATATATATATATATATATATATATATATAATTGTTACATTTAAGTTATATTTAAAAATTAAACATGCAATGAAAATACAGGTGTCGGTAGGCTACTCTGGAATCGGCAAATACCAAAACTGAAAGTATCGATATCAGACTTGTTCTAGAAAAAAGTGGTATCGGTGCATCCCTAATTTTTATTGCTGATAAAATTTATAAAACAACCTTTCCCTACCTGTAAATCCATACTCATTTCTGAAAAATCAAGAGTTTCCACAATGCACCAGTGGTTCAGCAGGATAGCAATGCTGATTCCTAATAGGTATTTTAACATTTTCCCTGAAACAGAAATTATATATTTTCTTAAATTTGTAATTTTTTGCCAACTAAAAATGTAATAAAACATAATATCAATAATGTCATAAAATTAATATCTTATTAAATCGACTATGCTTAAAATATACAGGATTTCTAACAAAAGTATGCGTAGTTTATTTTACCTTCACTGGCCATGTTTACACTCAAGGTAAATCACAATCACTCCAGAACATTTGTTCAGATTGTGGATTTTCTTTTATTTATTCAGAATAAAAAAAAAGAAAAAAAAGAAGAAGAATTCATAGGCCATAGGCTATAGGCTATGACATCAGAGACTAATAACGTCATTTTACAAAAAACAAGTGATGTAATCATGAGTAACTGCTAGGGATGTAACGGTATTATCGATATCATGATATCGCAATAGCAAAATTGTCTCTATATCATCATGGTTACACGATCAAATACATCATAGCCTACTGTATTTGTTAATCTTTGTTAATGTTAGTTAATAAAAAATACAGCTGTTCATATTGTTCATCTTAGTTTACAGTGCATTAAATAATGTTAACAAATACAACTCTTGATTTTAATGATGTATTAGTAAATGTTGAAATTAACGTTAAAGATTAATGAATGGTGTAGAAATGCAGTTCATTATTAGTTAATGTAGTTAACTGTTAATGAACCTATTTGTAAAGTGTTAGTGAATTTGTTGAGATTAGCTGTCTGTTAAACTCATTTTACAAGAATAATAAACACAAAAAGGAATTGGAAGTTTCTGTTTCAAACTGACAAAGTCTTCATTTATCTTTTTTAATTTTATTTCTTTTTAAATATCGCAATAAATATCGTATCGTGGACTTCATCGAGATATTGTCGTATTGTGAGATTTTGATATCGTTACATCCCTAGTAACTGCTGTAAAAAAAAAAAAAAAAAAAAATCAAAAAGTGAATGCATTGATTACCTTGAGTAAAAGCATCATCAAGATAAAGGTCATTGTATATAGCAGTGGTCATTTAAACTTTTAAATGTATACAAAACAAATCTTTCTTTTTATGAATATATCACAACTGCAGACTTTTATTGTATTTTTTAAAGAAGAAACAGCATTCTTACCTAACAACAACGCTGATGTGATTCCCTAAACTAAAGTAATCTGTCTGAAGATCTGAGTTTTTGTTTCCTTTGTGAAATGACCCACCTACACAACATTCTCCATTACAGTTTTTATCCAGTGGTTTCCATGCATTTCTCAACAATTAGTACCTCTTTTCAAAGATCATCAAAATAATCAGAGATTAACTCTTTACCCTGTATTCCAAATGATTATGTAAGTGACATATCAGTAGGATGTCAGTAAAATAAACATTCTGATTTTCATTTTTCAAAGAAATTGTTTGTTTTTTCTCTTATCTTTTTAGATAATGGTATCAAAGTTGTGTGAGTGATTTAGAGCACAGAAGAATTTAGACGGATAAAGGCTTATTAAGGAAAGTTTCTCTCAACCAAATTAATTGTATTAAAAGAGCAGGGTATTAAAAAAAAAGCCACTGTTGAGCAGCAAACAGGTATTTGAAGTGGCTTGTGTCTCTGGAGTCTCAAGAACTTCTCCTGGCAGCTGCACAAAGTTGCATTACAGCCCCCCTAACCAACTCTTACAAAGAGAATCCTACTGATATGTCAATAATTTGGAACACAGCGTGATAGACAAAGTCTTCCTGAATATTGATTTTTAATACCAAACATGGCAGAGTTTGGGATTAAATGTAATAGTGTAATAATACACTTGCAAGTACGTTATTAAATACCTAAGAAAAATGTAAATTAGGGGAAAAAAGAAAACAGACAAGGGATTTAGTTCCTGACTGACTGCATTCCTGTTGTATTGTTGCATTGCACAACCAGTCACTTCTATAAAATAAACTCAAAAGAACTCTCACACAGGAAATCTATGAACAAAAACAGAGATTAAAACCACTTATTTACAATGAGAACGTCTCAGTTGTACACCGTAAAAAAAAAAAAAAAAAACCTCTACAAGTGTATAAGACTTATCAGAAATCAGGTAAAAACCCATAGACTCATGTTCAATGGTTCCGCTATTGGGTTGAAGGTCTTACGGGTGTAGAACGACATGAGGGTGAGTAACAAAAAACTTTTTTTTTTTTTTCATTTTGGGTGAACTAACCTTTTAATGCCTTCTTGTTACATGAGTTAAAGATAGTGCCAAAGTCAATAAAATAAATGCAGTTAAGCAAACAAAACATAAAAAAGTGGTTTCTGACCTGAAAATTTACATAATAAAAGTTTGTTAGCTAAATAAAAAGATTAAGTATATTTTGTTTTTCAGTAATGCTCTTTTTTTCCAATTAACAATTCCAAACAAAACATTTTCCCAATGTTCTCAATAACAAATAGGGAAAAGTCTTTCCACAGTAATTTTGAGTAAAGCCAAAAATAAATGCACACTAGTCTCTGGGTGCTGTTTATAAAACGACCAATTTGTGTCACTGTCTTTTTTTTTTAATTTCTTTGAGGAGGTATTAACAGGATATACACGAGGTACAATTCGAAAAGAAACTTCTCTTATCTTGTTGACTCGATTTCCTGGGGTGGAATTGACATTTTTTGGAGAGCCCCAGCCAGCAATACTTAATATTTCCTTGCAGGGATGCATAAATACCGCTAGATGGAGCCGTTCTCTCTGGCATCTGCGGCTCATGCGCATAAACATTTAGGGTTGCTCGAGTCGATCTAGCAGATCATCATCTAATAAAGTCTAATATAGAGGTTGACTAGCACAAAGTATTTTATGTATTTTTAATGTAGAAAGTTACCAGACTTATATGTATTTTAAACTCTAAGCCTTTAAAATACAAAGTACAAATTAACATTTTGTATTTAAAATAGGCCTACATTTATTTGAAATACTGCAGATGATATGTGATACAGAATATGCATTCTACTGGCTGTTTTGAAATACAGGCATACATGTAACGATTTAATAATTATCATGAAACCTGAGAAATCAACTGATTAAAGGTTTTTTTTTTTCATAATTATAATAGCCTAGTTATTATTTTTTTTTTTTTTGGTCTTAATTGTGCACATTTTGTTGAAAACATTCTCCCCCAGACTAAGTCGTTTTTATCAGTGTTGGGGAAGCAACTTTGAAACTGCAGACTGACAAGCTACAAGCTACTTGTAAGTTTAAGTAGTCTAGTTAAGTTGCATTCAAGCTACCCTTCTGAAAAAGTAGTTAGCTGGACCAAAAGGGTCACCCTGATTTTGCCAAGTAAGACATGATCCTGGATCAACATCTTTGTTGATCCTGGAACAACATTCCAATCAACCAATCAGATTTGAGGGACAAGTTTACTGTTTATGTCACGTTTAGCCTTGCAACCAGGGTTAGGTGCTTCTACATCAATGTTATTCATCTATCTTTCCCCTTTTGATTTTAGGGATAAGTTATGGGTAGGTTTAGGGGTAGGAATATGGTTAAGACTAAATTTTCAGACTGGAATGTTGTTCCAGGATCAACAAAATATGTTGATCCATGTCTTACTTGGCAAAATCACGGTGACCATCCACTTATGTACTTCCTTTACATAATCAGATGATCTCTTGTCGATGGACAGACTGTAAAGCCACAATGCAAAATGCGAGATGGCGGTAGCAAATTTAGTTGAGGGGGGAAAATGGCGATGTGAGGTTCACTGTTGGTGAATCAGTCCTTGATCATTTGTTTTTTAAATTGCAATTTTGAGTGCATATTGTACAATATTATATTTTTTCCCCTCGGAAGCACTCTCAAAGTTCACGTGAACTTTGTTTTATTTAGCTAGGTGTTAGTAAGCGAAACCCACTTTATTTCCTAAGCTTAAACTTCATTCATAGTGCTGTGATTAAATCCTTGGGGATTGTGAACTGTAAAAAAGGTAAGAAACGCAAATCTAAACTGATTGATTAATCTTTAAATCTTGGAGCATATGTCACGGTGGACTTTGACACAGACTCGTCTGCTATCGTTCCGCTACCCGAAACTCCAATAAAGGAACCAATACATAAAAAAGGCAGAATTGATGATGATGGTGGTGGTGATGACGATGATGTTGATGAAAACCTGCAGCCTTGTCTAGCCACAAAAGAACATCTCTCAAGTCCGTCATCAACAAAAGAGCTGACATTCTTGACAAAAGCATCGAGCATGTAAAGATGTCAGTAGAATTTCTGACAGAGGAAATAAAAGATATCAAGGGAAAAGTGGAGCGTGTCGAACAAAGGGTAACAAGTGCAGAAAAAACAATCAGTGATTTGGAGAATAAAGTTCAGGATCTCTGCCGAGATGGAATCTGCGGCTCCACGGTCTGCCCGAGCAACCAGGAAAACATCAGACAGAAAGTTTCAGAAGTATGCGAGGTCACTTTTAAGTCAAGTTCAAAAGATTACCTGGTACTCATTAGATGAACAAAACTGGAGTGGATTAGTTGAGTTAAAGTTGAATGCGATAAGTTGTAATTTTATTTTTTTTTTTTTTTTTTTTTTACAGTGATCTGGTGTTTCATTGTTCTAATGTTTCCTATTTTCTTCTTAAACATATTGATGTTGAATATAAAGCTCTTTTTTTATATATGCAAAAATTCCTAATACTGGTTATTTTTGCATAAAAAAATGTTTAAATCATAGTGGTATACTGGCAAGTTGCTTTCTTAACAGAGCTCATTTTCAACGGGTATACTTACTTTCAAACCAATTTAAGACTAAAATAATAGACGATTTTTGTTCCTGATGGCCTTTTGTGTTGATGTTGCTTGCTTTAAAAGGTTTCTCTTTGACATCTGGTTGAATCTTTATCTGATTACAGCTACTCCATTATGCTGAAGTTAATTCCGATTCTTATTGAAAGCATTTCAAATCTGATTTAAGGCTAATGTTAATCATTATATTCTATGAATTTAATAATAACAATTGTCAGCCACTCCTATGCCTTTCTTATATGAAGTAATCCCCATTGTTTATTTGTTGTTGTTGTTTTGTATATCTAAATGTTTGTTTGTCTTGCATAATAATAAAAAAAAATTGTTTGTGATCTAGTAAGAAGACGCTGCTTCACAGCATTAGAGGTTCGTGACTCATCAGAATGCAGAATGTAGCGATACACCGCTACTTACTTGCCGGAAAAAGTAGTTTACTACTGGAAAAGCTACACTGTTTTAAAAGTAGCTGAGCTACTGAAAAGCTACTGAAAAAATGAAGTTAAGCTAGTAGTGATGCTATCTGTAGATAGCTATTCCCAAGGCGGATTTTTATCCATTCATCTCATGACTTGATTTTTAGGTAAGCCTATCAGATTATGATGATGACTGTAAGACATGCTACCCTTGTAACAACAGTGTCTTTCCTCATTCTTAGTTTTCTTGTTGTGAAAATTCTTTTAGAATACATTCCACCTGCTTTTCTCAGTAAGTCGGCTTTTCAATATGTTATTTCTTTTGAAAAATCCTAATTAAGCAACTTAAGCTACACATTATCACTCATAATGTAACTGTTATAATATTGTGTATAACAAGTAGTACAATTTTTGTTAACCTAAATATATACATAAATCAGGAAAAATTTAATGGGGTAGCCAGCTCACCACTGGCAAAATGGGCTCTCAATAAAACTTGGCAGCAGAAATGGGGAAAAAATGAAATCGTTACTACCTGACTACAGAAAACAGAGGGGAAAAAAATACCGCCTTGCTTTAGTAGAAAATACTTATTAGCAAACTTTAAGTCTTAATGGTGTAAACTTGTATTGTTCTGGGTTGCAAGAATTCAAAAACTAAACAATTGAGACTGTCCTCCTCCAAAAAACGATCCTACAGGTCGTTTTTTCAAGCACCTTTTTATGATATGGCTGCATCCGAAAACTGGAAAATGCTGCCTTCTGAGGACACATTTCAAGGTAGGAAGGCATCAAGGCACATCCAAATCCCCTAGCTGGCATAAAAATAATGACAGTGTCATGTTACGTCTGTCGTCATGAAATGACGTATGTTACCAATCAAAATGCGTGTTCATTTAAATGCAATGTGTGGACTTTTTACATGGTCCCTTTCCTGCCATTTGTCCTATTTCCATTTAGCAAATGGAATATATATATATATATATATATATATATATATAAACAGCTACACCTACCCCAACCCTAAACCATACCCTTAGTGATTTATGGTATAGACTCTTTATGAGCACATGCGTTCCCTGGGATCAAACCCACAATTGCATGATCACATGACTGCATATTGTTATTGCAAAGCTCTGCCAACTGAGCTACCCGAAACCCAAAACATGATGCAGATAAAAGGAAACAATTCATTAAAATGAAAGTGTCCTGTTGTAGTTGTGTCCTGGGGCACAACTTTAGCAAACGCTCCTATGAGTCGTATTTCATGCATTAAAATGAAAGTGTCCTGTTGTTGATAGGGGCTCAACTTTAGTAAACGCTCCTATAGGTCATATTTCAGGGAAGTGACAAAAGACATATGTGCATATTAGTTGGAGGACATGTTGAAACAATTAGTGGCAGTGAGTTATGTAATGTTTACTCCTGGTAAGCATGAGGCCGAGAAAGTTCTTGGTTCTTAGATTTATTCAAGATCCAAGAAAGAAAAAGGAAGCCAACAATACCATCTTTTTATAACCAACATGTGAACTATAGCAATCTCCTGACAAGTACACATAAGCAAAATATTTCATCATGATTAGATCCAAACTCGCATTTTTTTTTTTTTTTTTTTTTTTTTTTTTTTTTTTTTCTGTGCTTCTAATATGTAAAGCTGCTTTGAAACAATTACCAATTGTAAAAGCGCTATATAAATAAATTTGACTTGACTTGACATGTGTCTGCCAGATCCAAAGAGAAGCATCATGTCGCAAGCAGTGGTTATTAGAAAAGCTGCAAAGAATCATAAATATGAAGAGAACACAGTGATGGAAAATCTAAAAAACCTCAGGGTTTGTAGTCAAGTCAACATTTCAAACGTGATGATAATAAACACAATGTTTTAGGCCAAATGCAGAGGTAAAAAATGAAACAAACTGCCGTTCAATCAGTTTAGTTGAAAATCTGTGAAGTTACACTTTAAGCTTTCATCACACCACCTCGTAAATATTTTGCACTTTTCTTTTAGTAACTGGTCATAAAGAGTATAATGAATAAGTCCTAAAATATTTGTTTTGTTAATGGCAACACTCCATTCTCTTGTCACATTCTTCTGTCACTGGCAGAGAATAAGCTGGTTCAAGATTGCCGGAGTGAAGAGTCAAAGAAGCATGCCAGATACTACTTGATTCAGTCCAAGTAGTTTTAAGGCCAAGTAGTTTGGGTGCACGATATGACTAATATCTTATTTCATGATAACAATAATCCAATATAGCTATTTCTTTTATTTTATTATAAAAATAAGAACAAAGAAGCAAATAATTCATAAAATTGAACAAAGATACAAATACGATAAACTGTCAGGTATGGCAGGTTTATTAAACCTATAAGAAATAGAACAGAAATTGAATAATCAAAAAAACACTGCATAGTCTTCTCTGTATGAATTAAATATACAGTGGGTACGGAAAGTATTCAGACCCCCTTAAATTTTTCACTCTTTGTTATATTGCAGCCATTTGCTAAAATCATTTAAGTTCATTTTTTTTCCTCATTAATGTACACACAGCACCCCATATTGACAGAAAAACACAGAATTGTTGACATTTTTGCAGATTTATTAAAAAAGAAAAACTGAAATATCACATGGTCCTAAGTATTCAGAACCTTTGCTGTGACACTCATATATTTAACTCAGGTGCTGTCCATTTCTTCTGATCATCCTTGAGATGGTTCTACACCTTCATTTGAGTCCAGCTGTGTTTGATTATACTGATTGGACTTGATTAGGAAAGCCACACACCTGTCTATATAAGACCTTACAGCTCACAGTGCATGTCAGAGCAAATGAGAATCATGAGGTCAAAGGAACTGCCTGAAGAGCTCAGAGACAGAATTGTGGCAAGGCACAGATCTGGCCAAGGTTACAAAAAAATTTCTGCTTCACTTAAGGTTCCTAAGAGCACAGTGGCCTCCATAATCCTTAAATGGAAGACGACCAGAACCCTTCCTAGAGCTGGCCGTCCGGCCAAACTGAGCTATCGGGGGAGAAGAGCCTTGGTGAGAGAGGTAAAGAAAAACCCAAAGATCACTGTAGCTGAGCTCCAGAGATGCAGTCGGGAGATGGGAGAAAGTTGTAGAAAGTCAACCATCACTGCAGCCCTCCACCAGTCGAGGCTTTATGGCAGAGTGGCCCGACGGAAGCCTCTCCTCAGTGCAAGACACATGAAAGCCTGCATGGAGTTTGCTAAAAAACACCTGAAGGACTCCAAGATGGTGAGAAATAAGATTCTCTGGTCTGATGAGACCAAGATAGAACTTTTTGGCCTTAATTCTAAGTGGTATGTGTGGAGAGAACCAGGCACTGCTCATCACCTGTCCAATACAGTCCCAACAGTGAAGCATGGTGGTGGCAGCATCATGCTGTGGGGGTGGACAGGACGACGACTGGGGACAGGACGACTGGTTGCAATCGAGGGAAAGATGAATGCGGCCAAGTACAGGGATATCCTGGACGAAAACCTTCTCCAGAGTGCTCAGGACCTCAGACTGGGCTGAAGGTTTACCTTCCAACAAGACAATGTCCCTAAGCACACAGCTAAAATAACGAAGGAGTGGCTTCACAATAACTCCGTGACTGTTCTTGAATGGCCCAGCCAGAGCCCTGACTTAAACCCAATTGAGCATCTCTGGAGAGACCTAAAAATGGCTGTCCACCAACGTTTACCATCCAACCTGACAGAACTGGAGAGGATCTGCAAGGAGGAATGGCAGAGGATCCCCAAATCCAGGTGTGAAAAACTTGTTGCATCTTTCCCAAAAAGACTCATGGCTGTATTAGATCAAAAGGGTGCTTCTGCTAAATACTGAGCAAAGGTCTGAATACTTAGGACCATGTGATATTTCAGTTTTTCTTTTTTAATAAATCTGCAAAAATGTCAACAATTCTGTGTTTTTCTGTCAATATGGGGTGCTGTGTGTACATTAATGAGGAAAAAAAATGAACTTAAATGATTTTAGCAAATGGCTGCAGTATAACAAAGAGTGAAAATTTAAGGGGGTCTGAATACTTTCCGTACCCACTGTAAATTGATTCTTGTTAAAGATAGCAAAGTTAGTAGCAGTGAGTGATTTTCTCTTTGTATTTTGTTGTTTGATTAACATGAATTGACCAACGGCATTAGGTACATTAGGCTGCTGTCACTTTAAGACCAAATGTACTGGCCTAATATACTGACACACATTTGTTTACCTTCATTTAAGACATAACTGACTTTTTATGTGAATACTCCACACGATGGGCATTTTTGACATAATTGTGTGAGTATTTCAGCATTTAAGCATAATAAGCTGTGAACTGAATTTGGGATTGCATGAGAGAGGCAGCTTTCTGTGCACGCAGGCAATTGGTCTAGTCTTACGTCTTGTACTTTGATGGCACACGCGATTGTGACACGGCAGCAGTGCCAAACAAAAGTCGGACAAACTTCCTAACCAGAATACATTACGGTTTGTCAGGCACTGATCAGTCTGTGTGGCGCCGGATTAACACTGTGTCTACACCGGAACTCAGATTGCAAGCCAGGCCTTCTCATCCAAAATGCCTGACCTCACAAATGCTCTACTGGATAAGCAAAAATTCTCACAGAATTCTCACTCCAAAATCTTGTGGAAAGACTTCCCAGAAAAGTGGATGCTGTTATTGCTGCAAAGTGGGGACCAATTCCATGTTAATGTCTATGTGTTTAGAATGTGATGTCATTACAGTCCCTGTTGGTGTAATGGTGTTCCAATACTTAAAGTTATGATGATGCCTGTCTGACAGGTGCAACCTGTTGCTGATATATATAAAAGTGTTCCTCCTCATTCTTTGCTTATTTTGGTCTGAAAAGGCTTTTTGCATATTTCCCACCTGCTTTTCTCAGGTTATACTTAAATTCACAAGAGTGCATAAAGGCAAAATAAAAAAGAAATAAATAAGTAATGAGTCATTTTATTTGAATAATCCTAATTATGTTTATATATTATTACTGTAATGAATCGTCACTCAGACAGGGATCCATTTGCAAGCTTTATTAGAGAATAGCGTGATACAACAGGCGAACAGGGGCAAACAGGCATGGTAAGGGACAGGCAGAATCGTGGTCAGGAAACAGGCAATAGATCGGGGCAGGCAGATATCACTCACAAGTCAGGAAACAACACACAGTCCAAAGGTAGGCGGCAGAGAATCGTAAACGTGTGGCAAACAGGATCGGTCACAGGCAGACAGTCGGATAGAATAATAACGCTCAGAGATGTATACCGTGGCAATACAAGACTTCACAATGAGGTGGTGTGTGTAAGATTCTTCAATAGTCCAGATAATGTGTGCGTGGCAGCTGGATGTGGTGATTAGTGTTAGCTGATTGGTGGAGTGAGTGCAGGTGATTGGCAGGGAGGATTATGGGAAGTATATATTCTGGGAATGACTGGAACCTTGACAATTACACATAATGTATAAATATAATTTTTTGTATAATATTCTGCATAAGAAGCATACCCTCGATATATTAATGTATAAATCAGGAAAAATGTAATCATTCTTTGAGCTTTCACTTGTAAACTTGAGAATCCTGTTACGTAAAAAACAAAGAAACAAACAAAAAACAGGAATGCAATCAGTCAGGAACTGAATCACTTGTTTGTTTTCTGTTTTATTTTTTTCTCATCTTACATTTACATTACGGAAGACTAATGTACATTTACATGTCTATACTGTCTGTGAAGACTGTCTGAAGATTTAAGCTCTCTTAATTCAGTAAGCTCATTTAAACTCATAACTCACTCCAACGGAAACTAGTCTTTTTTATCATGATGAGTTTTGAAAAGATGCACTCGTTATTGAGAAATGCATGGAAACTATTAGATAAAAACTAAGCAGGAATGTTCTGTAGGTGCGTCAGTTCACAAAGGAAACAAAAATGCTGATCTTCAGACAGATACTTCAGTTTAGGGCATCATATCAACAGTGTTATTTTCCAGAAGCAAGGTAAGAATGCTAAATCTGTTCTTTAAAATGTCAAAATATATCTGCTCTCTTGTTTTAAGAGTACATTCATGAAAAAATAGAAATTCGTGTTTTGATTTGAGGTAGGGCATACATTTAAAAGTTTATATATACACTTCTATATACAATGACCTTTATCATGATCATGTTTTTACTTAACGAGTTGTGTGTCTATAAGGGTAACACTTTAGAATACTGTTCCATCATTAATGAATATCTACACAGGAACAAATGAGTAATGCATTATTAACACTCTAGTATTAACTAACAAGAAACTCTGATTAATTGAAGAAATTTTATTTATCTTGCAGTGAATGTCTTTTTGTTCAAAACGTACATACAAACTTTAGTATCTTTAGTGTAAAATCTGTGCTTTCACATATATACTTTTTTACAGAATGAAGTGCTACATTTTTCAAAGCAGTTACTCATGTTCATAGTTTTATGATTCTGATGTCATTTATGACAGAATTTTCTGTTTTACAGAAAAATACAGGATGTCTGGATGAATAAAAGAAAATCCACATTTAGAAGAAATACGCTGAAGCGATTACCTTGAGTGTGAGATATGGCAGGTGAAGGTACAATAAACTAAAACATACTTTTGTTGAAATCCTGCTGTATAATTTTAGCATAATCAATATAATAAGATATTTGATACTGTTTTATTACATTTTAGTTGCCAATATAATGATCAATAGAAGGCCCAGTTAAAATATCAGTTCATTTTGTGCCATTTCAGTTCAGGTAAATTTAAGATAAAGTTAATTGATAAATAAGTGAAAGATAAAAAAAAAAAATTAAATTAATTTTTTCTAATATGGCAGTATGATAAATTATCTTTTTTTTTTATTTTTTATTTATGCACCTGTAATGGTCTGGGGCTATATTCCTTTAAGACCCGTATTTGGGGTTTCCCCCAAGAGCCCTGTATACTATAGACTGTAAAAAATATACACACAGAGTTGTATATAGGCTGATATTCTGCGCCATTCTGCATTCTTTTTGCGTTTCCCTCTAAATTAAATATATTTGTTCAAGGTAACCTGTGTCGTGACTCCTTACAACACACAGTAGGTTACACGTCCTCGTAATCTTTAATCAAAATAACTTCCCTGCCCTCTTTTCTCTGATCACTGTCACAGTCATGTGATTAGTTTCATTGTTGTGTTCTGTTTATTTGTGTGTTTTAGTTCATCATTATCATGCTTTCTGATTAATCCTTTCCTGTTTACAGTTTTCTGTTTTGTTAATGATCTTAACATTATGTTTTGAGTGTGTAGCACCTGATTGTTCTCAGTGTTTATTAGTGATTATATATTTCATTCTGCGTCACGCATCTTATTCTTGTTGGATCATCTTCAGCTCACCCTTGACAGAATGTGACACCCATGACCGACTTAGACATGATTAAAAAACTATGGATATCCCTGCCGTTTTCCTTCTCTTGCTGGAGAAGGGGAATTGCTCTTTCAAGGATCCTTCATCACCATTGGTTCTGCTAAGCTCCAAGTCTCCTTATTCATAGATGGTAACCCCCAGCCTCACTCACCCTCCTAAGCCATCCAGTTCCTCAGCCTCGCCTCTTCTGTCTCCCTTCAACCTCTCAGCTCCTCCAGTGGATCTGCCTTGGGTTTCCCAGTCATCAGCTCCACCTTGGCCTGTGGATCCCTCAGCTCCACATCAAGCCTTTAAGCCCTGTGACGCCACGTCAGCTCTCTGACCCATTGGCTCCACTTTGGTTCGATGCTTCCTTGGCTCCACCATAGTCTGTCATCCCTCAGGCCCCGCCAGGCTGCCTTGTCTACCGAGTTATCAGCTGCACCTTGATCCTCCACCCATCTGGCTCCGCTGGGCTCCTCCTTCCCTTCGGTTCCACCATCATCCTCAGTAACCACGAGTCCACCTAGGCCTGCCAAGCCCACGTCTCTACCACAGTCACGCCTGTCTGTGGCTCTCCAGACCAGTGATGTCACCCTGTGTTTTCAGCTCTTCTGCTTTGCATGGTTCTACACCTCCACTGGCTCTGCCTCCCTGGTTTACTGGTCTCCCTGGTGCAGCCCTGCCTCTCAACCAAGGCTCTAACATGGCTTCTTCCTCCATCGGCTCCACCGTGGGCCTTCATGTTTCTTCTCTGGGTCATCCTCTGGCTCCTCCCGTCTCCGCTCTGGATTCTCCCATCATCTCCTCCTTGGTTCCTCCCACCATATTCTTCTCCTCCCTCATCGTCCTCCAGGGCCTCCTCCCTCCTCAATTTAGACTTTTTACGGTCTCGATGGACAAAATCAAGTCCCGTCCTACATTTTTTTTTGTTTTGTTTGAGAAGCCATTGCATTTTGATAAATGCCACAATATGGAAGAATAGACAGTCACAAATTCCGTTTCATGCCAACATTAAGAAAATGTATAATTTCTCAATTTCAGGTAAAATATTAAAATACCTATTAGGAGTCATCATGGCTATCCTGCTGAACCATGGGTGTGTTGTGGGAACTCTCAGTTTTTCAGAAATAAATATGGATTTACAGGTAGGGAAAGGTTGTTTAATAAATATTATCATATAGCAATAAAAATCATAAAGTTGGATGATGAACTGTACAGTCTTTTTAACCTCCTAAGACCTGGGGGAATTTTTTTATTTATTTATTTATTTTTTTATATTTTTTCATGTCATTACATTATTTAAAGCATAAGAAACAAATAATAATAATAATAAACGTGTAAAACTTCATTGAAAGTCTGCAATGAAAACATTTTTTCTTTTCGCATCATTCCAGTTTAACTACACAGATGAGCCAGTGCATCATATAAGACGAAGAAGTGCAGGTCTGATTCACAGTTTTGTCCTCTACTCAATACAATGTCCTAATAATAGTTTGATGTATTAAGATTAATTATGTTATTAAATAGGCCATTTGTTTTGAGAAAGTTGCTTGTCATTGTTTTGCTTTAAGAGTAAAGGCCTATTGCGCACATTGTTTTTAAAATCACATTATGTTTCCATATGTATAGATCCAGTTGAATACATTATAGTTGTGGAAATGAATGTATCCGAAACGGTTGCGATCAATGAAATCAGATCTTCTGTGACCGCTGTTACACTTCCAGTTCAAGTGGACAATGGTACTGAAATTACAGCTTTGAACATTTCAACAGGTGAGCCTGTTAAATCCATCATCATTCATCAGCTAAAATCCTTCTGATGTCAATAAAGTGACAATTAACCTACAATTAGTGATACTACTAAAGTTATAAAAACAAACATGCTGACTGATATCTAATCTTAATTAAAGTATTATACTCCTATGCATTTCAGTGTGTTCATTGAACCAAACGCAGTATCAGTGTAAATGTGAGGATCTGTTTGTTTGGCCGAATGACACGTGTCACTCGTACGAGGCCTGTGATGTCATCACTGATGGTTCATGTACATGTATCAATGGCCTTCCAACTGATGGACAGTTCTGCCAAGGTGAAGTATAGTACTTGCAAAGTTGTGCAAAAACAATATTTTCCTATTTTTAACAGCCTTGTGTACTTGGCTATTAAGAGTAATTATATTCTTGGTTTTCTGTTTGCAAAGAACACTGAAGATGTGACATTCTAATGAAGTTAATTGATAATTTGTATTTTATTTAACTGAAATCTGAATGGTGTGTTCATTATAATAATATAATTTTACTGTTCTGCTCAACCTGCTTCTGTTTGTTCTTGCAGTACTACCTTTACCACTTTCCAAGTATGAGTATGAGACTGAAATTGATGTAAGTGTCTTTGACTTGTTTGTGGTGAACTACTTACGGAGTCTCATCAGAAATGTCAGCCTGCCTTTGACTCTGAGCAACAGCATAAATGTCACAGATATCGACATGACTACTGGTGAGAGCAGAATGTGTCATTCATGTCAGGTGATAATTAAACATTTGTTAAAGAAATATTAAAATTAATTAAATCTGGAAATACTATCTGGAGTACTTGAATTTGATTGGTTAATCGTAGCAGTGAGCGGTTGTTGTCCATAGCAACGTCTTTCACATCTTCGTATCACTCCGCGGTCTCGCTAAATTGCACCATCCTGCCATCTGATTATATCACAAATCTTCTGATAAATTGCTGGAATGTCAGAAGTCCTTAATTAAAGGAAGAAAACACACGTCGCTTGGAAGAACAACAAACTGGCAAGAAAAACAAATTGAGAAAGAATGTAAAATAGAGAAAGGCACGTAACATTGTTGCTAAAAATGTTAGCTAACTAGTCAGTAAAGAATATGAATTTGTAATAATAATGTATCCGTTAATAGTGTAATAGCCTATTGTTTAGGTTTTCTAGTTTGACAAAGACAAAATACAAGCTGGATAATAAATAAAGTAACGTTACTTTAATCTCATATCAACATTATCAGATATTTGTAAATGTGGAAAGCAATCTTCTAGTGTGGAATAAATACTGTTAGCTGGTCGTTATTACAAAATAGCCCCGTTCAGGGTCATATAAGGTCCTGTTCAACTTGATTATTTTTGAATAAGTAAAATATTAAGTTTAAAAATTAATTTATAACTGTAACATTACTGTCATACCTTACCATTGTGTTACAGTGTGTGGGTTGAATGAAACAGTATATGAGTGCAAGTGTGAGGAGCATCATGTTTGGCCCAATGACACCTGCAGGGCCTATCAGGTGTGTGATGGCATTGTGGGAGGAACTTGTGGATGTATTCAAGCTCTCCCTTCAGAGGGTCCGCTTTGCCAGAGAGGTGATTCACTGAATTTGCATTATCACATTTTTGATATGGTTGACGTTGTAGTTGTTAGAATAGTTTCAAATATTTAGGTCTTTACTAAATACTATAAAACATGTGAAATATTGAATTGCTTTTCTGAAATGTGTTTCCTTTCCAGATATAGATGAATGTCAGTTCAGTCCATCTGTATGTGGTCCAAATTCCACCTGCATAAATGAATTGGGAAGCTACAATTGCTCGTGTTCGGGTGGATTCATTGCAACAAACTCAAATCTTCCCATCAGCATCAACAACACATGTACAGGTATAGTCTATTTTTACAGTTATTGTAAATTAAGGCACATAAGCATTTGGATATTTTTTATGACACTGACCATGACATTTTTGCGCATTTTTAACTGTTTATCTTCATGTAATAAAGATGTGAATGAATGTCTTAAGACATCAGAGTTCTGTGGTCCAAACTCTTGTTGCACAAACTCATTTGGGAGTTATAACTGTTCCTGCTTGAGTGTTTTTACTGTAACAAATATGAATCAACCAATCAGCACCAGTAACTGGGGTTGTGCTGGAAAACTTGACAACCCCACCACCGCAGTGGCTGAGTAGCACTGGCAACAATACGCCAAAAGACTTTTTTTATGTGAATGCTATTTTAAGGGAATATTATGACACGAGAGAAGCACAAAGCTTTGTTTATAAAAGAAATAACATGTTAGTAGAAAAAATGCTGTAGGACAGATAGGCTACCTTTTTGCTTACACATCAAATTCTATTTAACACAGTTGGTGCTTGCTATTAGACTTGGTAAGGTGCATCAAGTTTATTCGTATAGCTCATTTCACATATGCCGGTGATTTTATTTTCGTTTAATATTTAAAAAATGAACATAGCTTAAATGTCTTGTCCCAGTGGAAGATAAAATTTGCTCTTTAGAACTTTTACAACATGTGTCAGTTGCTTGGAACATCAGGAGACATCACTCTAAAAAATGTTTGGTTAAAAACAACCCAAGTTGGGTTGAAAATGGACAAACCCAGCAATTGGGTTGTTTTAACCCAGTGGTTGGGTTAAATGTTTGCCCAACCTGCTGGGTAGTTTTATTTAACCTAACTATTGTTTAAAAATGACTATATGGCTGGCTTAAAATGAATCCAAAATAGGTGAGAAATTAAAAATCAGACACATAATTACTAGAGGCAACAATAATAATCAAAAGGTGTACATTTATTAATAAGCAATTTAATAAATGTTTATTGCTTATTATTCATTATCTTATTAATAAATGCTCATTTGTTAAACATATTAATAAATGTTAATTTCCAGCATATTTTGGGTTCATTTTAAGCAAGCAATACAGTAATTTTTATACAATAGTTGAGTTAAATAAAACTACCCAGCACGTTGGGCAAACATTTAACCCAATCACTGGGTTAAAACAACCCAATTGCTGGGTTTGTCCATTTCCCAACCCAACTTGGGTTGTTTTTAACCCAGCATTTTTTAGAGTGATGTAACTGCTGATTTTACAAGATTGTATAGGCAGAAAAGATTATGCTGAATTTTCAAAACAATCATGCAAGTTTTCTTCATTTTATTCTTTACCACCATCAGCAACAACGCCATCAACACCATCACCATCAACAAGAACAACAACGACAACAACAAGTATGTCCAGTAAAACAAATTCTGATATATAGCACAGCTGTATGTAATGATGGTGAAGATTTGTATTAGTAATGAGAACTGTTGCTGAAACCTGTTCATTCAGTGCAGACTGAAGCCCTTTTTATAGATATTAAGTCAGTGACCATACATCTATATTTTGACACCAAATCATTTCAGTTTATTTTACATTTATGGCTTCTTGTAGTGAATAGAGTCAAGACTTAAATACATACAATGAATTTATTGCTATGGAGTTAATAGTTAATAGAGTTAATCATTTTATTTAACTGAAAACTGTATGATTCCTGAAGGAGAAATATTTTTGGAGATGTTTTTAACATAAGAATATAATTGTACCGCTTGTTTTGCTCAAACTTTTTCTGTTTGTTCTTGCAGCACCGCTTTCTGAGTTTAAGTTTGAGACTGAAATTGATGTGAGTTTCCTGGACTTGTTTCTGGTGAACAACTTACGGAAACTCATCGGAAATATCAGCCTGCCTTTGACTCTGAGCAACAGCATAAATATCAAAGAAATTGACATGACTACTGGTGAGAGCAGAATGATTAATTCATGTCAGGTGAAAATATAACATTTGCCAATGATATATTAAACTTAATTAAATGGCTCTTGGGATTATTTAATTTGACTGGTTAACTGCAGCATTGAGCCACTGTTGTCCATAGCAACTGTCATACCTTACCATTGTGTTACAGTGTGTGGGTTGAATGAAACGGTATATGAGTGCAAGTGTGAGGAGCATCATTTCTGGCCCAATGACACCTGCAGAGCCTATCAGGTGTGTGATGGCATTGTGGGAGGCACTTGTGGATGTATTCAAGCTCTCCCTTCAGAGGGTCCGCTTTGCCAGAGAGGTGATTCACTGAATTTGCATTATCACATTTTTGATATGGTTGTTAGAATAGTTTCAAATATTTAGGTTTTTACTAAGTACTATAAAACATTTGAAATATTGAACTATTTTTCTGAAATGTGTTCCCTTTCCAGATATAGATGAATGTCAGTTCAGTCCATCTGTATGTGGTCCAAATTCCACCTGCACAAATCAGATGGGAAGTTACAGTTGCTTGTGTTCAAATGGATTTACTGCAACAAATTCAAGTCTTCCTATCAGCATCAACAACACATGTACAGGTATATTCTCTAATCAGATATTTGTATAATCTTGAGCGCTTTTTTCATGTCAGTTATTGTAAATTAAAGGATTAGTCCACTTTCAAATAAAATTTTCCTGATAATTTACTCACCCCATGTCATCCAAGATGTTCATGTCTTTCTTTCTTCAGTCGAAAAGAAATTAAGGTTTTTGATGAAAACATTCCAGGATTATTCTCCTTATAATGGACTTCAGTGGACTCCAAATGGTTGAAGGTCAAAATGACAGTTTCAGTGCTGCTTAAAGGGGCTTTAAACCATACCAGACGAGGAATAAGGGTCTTATCTAGCAAAACGATCATCATTTTCTAAAAAAAATATATCTGTATATGCTTTATGAACACAAATGATCGTCTTGCAAGTGGTTCCGCCATTCCGTTTTCCATATTCTTCAAAAAGCTTAAGCTGCGAAAAAAAACGCACTGGCGCCGTGTTCGCTCCATAAGTAGAACAGGGAACAGTGGAGTCCATTAAAGTCCGCTATAAGGAGAATAATCCTGGAATGTTTTCATCAAAAACCTTAATTTCTTTTCGACTGAAGAAAGAATGGACATCTTGGATGACATGGTGGTGAGTAAATTATCAGGAAAATTTTATTTTAAAATGTGGACTAATCCTTTAAGGCACATAAGCATTAGGATAAATAGGTTTTTTTATGATAGTGACCATTGCATTTTTTAACCAACACAATTAAAAGTCTGTTACATCTGTTCCTGCTTGAGTGGTTTTACTGTTACAAACAGGAATCAACCAGTCAGCTCTAGTAACTGTAGCAAATTAGCTCAAAATAAATATGAATAATTAATCATAACTAGTTATAATTAATTATTCATATTTTAATCAGTTAATAAAATTTACTTAATGTAATAAAATTAATATTACAATCAATTAACCTGTTGTTCAGTGAACACACAGTGTTAATTGTTTATTAACTAAGAAATGTTAATTTCCAGGTTATGGGAAATAACAATCTTATTCTACTAAAAGCCTGTAGTCAGGATCGACATGAATAGGGACTCCCGTATATGAGGGCAAAGCACAGACAACCTTACGTGTGACATGAACAAGACTTTATTAACTAGACTAAACACTTAAACTACTCTAACATTCACACAAATCCGTGCATACAGTTTACCCAGAGAGAGAGAGAGCTAAAGCAGAGTACAGTAAAGCAGGAAGTTACAGCATTGTTGGACATTCAGCAGATCAACAGCCTTGAGCAAACCATCAGTTTAGTTTTAACAGGCCCTTCTTTAAAAGGGGTAAAGATACTCAATGTATCAAATAATGAGACTAAAGCCGAGTTCAGACTGCACGATTTTCAAAGCAGTCGGGTCACTGTTCTTTTCACACTGCATGACTATCTTGGCCAGCATTCAGTCGCTGCTGCGTTCATACTGCACGATGGATCGGCGACAGAAGGTTTCACACTGCGTGACTTTACAATAGGAAGAATCGCCGACAAATCTGTCTGGCACGCAAACAACGTTTCACAACCAAACACACGCGAGACCTGACAAGGAAACAACGCGCGCAAGACCAGAGTTCTCACGTGAGACTGGCCCTGCGTCTCAATCAGCTCCCTAGCTCCCTAGGTAGTGAATCAGTACATAATGAAAGTGAATGTGGCTGATACCCTGATCAGTGCCCTGACTACTGAATTAGGGTGCTGATTGAGACACACGGTGGGATTATTATTAAAAATAGTAGTCCGCAAGAAGCTTGAAATATGAATTGCCTGTGCGCTGATTTGCAGCGAAAACAATACAAAGAAAAGAAGAATATGGAGGAAATGTTTGGGGAGACGCAAAGTACAAGGATTGTGTGTTTCTCAATGACAGTTGGAGCTAAATACGTAACTTTTCAATGTGCTGCTGTTGCGGATGGTCAAGCAAATGTTTGTGCTTTGTTTCTGTTTGATAGAATTGTAATGTTTATGTGAATGAAGCCATGCTTGCTGATAATGTGGTCTATAACTCCTCCCCAAACTCCCCGCTGCTCTGTATCTTGCTCTCTCATTGGCTGTCAGTCATCGCCGATGTAGTTTTCAGTCAGAACACTTTTCACACTGCAGGATTTTGAATCGCCGACAGGTCCAGATATTTAGCATGCCAAATATCTCACGGGTGTCGTCGACTCGTCGGCGATTCTATCAGATCGCGTCTTTGCTCATTCACACTGCGTGATTGTCACTCGCGTGAACGAGCACCGATTTGCCTGTGATTTCGGGCATTTGTCGGCGATTTCTCAAAACCTGTCGGCGAGCCAAAATCGGGGCTAAAATCGTGCAGTCTGAACTCGGCTTAAGTTTGATGCTTGCATATCTCTCCAAGTTGAATTAAAACTGTCCTGATGCAATTTGTGGAGGCTTCCGTTGAATCTTTGCTGATATTGTCTTGATGAAAGAGAACCAGTTGGATTCAGAGGATCTTTGGTGAATGGAAGGTCTAGGCCGAGGCCTGGCACAAGCTTGGGGTTCCTTAGAAGCTTCTAGCTTCTTAAAGCATCATCTTGACATCAGCATTTGTCAGTAAAAGAGAAGAAAAGGAGCAAGAGCAGGAAGAGAAGGGGGTTTGATCTTGTGAACAGTGAATAAAAGGGGTGAAGATGTCACACCCTCTTGGGGTGTCTGAGCCAATAAGATGTTTCCCTTTCAGAGGGAAGTTTTACGAGTCTTTGTTCTGTAGCATGATATTAGCATAAGACACTGGATTGGATGAATGAGAGAATAACCTTCTAGATTCCTATAATACTAACATGTCACAGAGTTAGTAACATGTAACATAAATGACCAAATAGGAAATAAAAGTTGGAGTCCGTAGATACCAAACATGCTGCCAATGTGATTTCAGTTAACTATACATTTGCAACTATGGAACATTAATACCAAAATAGTTCAAAAGAGAGAATTAATACATAGAATAAAGCCTATAAAAGGAAAGTCATGAGATGGGAAAATTGGATACATGTTTATACATTTCCCAAGTGGTTATATAGAGAATACATAGGATTAAGAGAGTTTATTTGTCCTTCTCAGGAACAATGAGTCACTAGTCTCTACAGCATTCTTCTGGATCATAAAAGTACCATATAACTGTAACAGGACACCTAGTTGTGCCTGTGTGCTATCTACACTTGGGATGCTGGTTGCAGTTTTAGGGGGATGAGTTCAGAGAACTTTGATAGTGAGAGTGAGTTTATGGGTAATTCATTAAATACAATGAATAATTGTGTGGCTGATTGGTCCAGACGCTACATAACCCATGCAATTGTAAGCATGTAGAAAAGATATAACACATAACAAATGTAAAATAAGCGACTGAATAGAGCTTAAGTGCAGACAGACCACGGCATGACAGCCAGCCATAAGCTGAGGCTAAACTGATCTGTAAGTCCTTCTACAAACAAGTAATCAAGACATATAAGCTCATCCGTACACTTAGTGAAGTTCCTAAACGTAATTTAGGGAGGAGCGAGCATCTAATCTTCCAATCAACAGTCAGAGTATATAAGCAGCTGCTTACCTCTCTTCAGTCTCAGCTGTTTCAGCATCCCTCCACCTCCCCAAACTCCACCTTCATTTCAGGTACCTTGCCCTATGTAATCACATCCTATTTATTCACTGGGGGGTGAATCAGAGCTCGAGTTGAAGATGCTTCATCGAGCCCCTCCTCAGTGGACAGCAAGCCAAATTAGCTAACCTAATACCCTAAAGATTATATGGGCAAACGAACTCGTTAACTTACCTTAGTCTGTCGCACGGACATGCGGTCACCCATCCTCCATCCCCAACTCCTCCTTTTGCAGGCACATGATCATAGTTGTAGCAAATTAGCTCAAAATAAATATGAATAATTAATCATAACTAGTTATAATTAATTATTAATATTTTAATCAGTCAATAAAATTAACTTAATGTAATAAAATTAATATTACAATCAATTAACCTGTTGTTCAATGAACACACAGTGTTAATTGTTTATTAACTAAGAAATGTTCATTTCCAGGTTATGGGAAATAACAATCTTATTCTACTAAAAGCCTGTAGTCAGGACCGACATGAATAGGGACTCCCGTACATGAGCGCAAAACACGGACAACCTTACGTGTGACATGAACAAGACTTTATTAACTAGACTAAACACTTAAACTACTCTAACATTCACACACATACATGCATACAGTTTACCAAGAGAGAGAGAGAAAGCAAAGTACAGGAAGCAAGAAGTTACAGCATTGTTGGACATTCAGCAGATCAACAGCCTTGAGCAAACCATCAGTTTAGTTTTAACAGGCCCTTCTTTAAAAGGGGTAAGGATACTCAATGTATCCGATAATGAGACTAAGTTTGATACTTGCATGTCTCTCCAAGTTGAATTAAAACTGTCCTGATGCAATTTGTGGAGGCTCCTGTTGAATCTTTGCTGATATTTTCTTGACGAAAGAGAACCGGCTGGATTCAGAGGATCTTTGGTGAATGGAAGGTCTAGGCCGAGGCCTGGCACAAGCTTGGGGTTCCTTAGAAGCTTCTAGCTTCTTAAAGCATCATCTTGACGTCAGCATTCATCAGTAAAAGAGAAGAAGAGGAGGAAGAGCAGGAAGAGAGGGGGTTCCTTGTGATCAGTGAATATAAGGGGTGAAGATGTCACACCCTCTTGAGGTGTCTGAGCCAATAAGGAGTTCCCCTTTCAGAGGGAAGTTTTACAAGTCTTTGTTCTGTAGCAAGATATTAGCATAAGACACTGGATTGGATGAATGAGAGAATAACCTTCTAGATTCTTATAATACTAATGTGTCACAGAGTTAGTAACATGTGACATAAATTACCAAATAGGAAATGAAAGTTGGAGTCCGTAGATACCAAGCATGCTGCCAATGTGATCTCAGTTAACTATACATTTGCAACTATGGAACATTAATACCAAAGTAGTTCAAAAGAGAGAATTAATACATAGAATAAAGCCTATAAAAGGAAAGTCATGAGATGGGAAACTTGGATACATGTTTATACATTTCCCAAGTGGTTATATAGAGAATACATAGGATTAAGAGAGTTTATTTGTCATTCTCAGAAAGAATGAGTCACTAGTCTCTACAGCATTCTTCTGGATCATAAAAGTACCATATAACTGTAACAGGACACCTAGGTTGGCCTGTGTGCTAGCAACATTGGGATGCTGGTTACAGTTTTAGGGGGATGAGTTCAGAGAACTTTGATAGGGAGAGTGAGTTTATGGGTAATTCATTAAATACAATGAATAATTGTGTGGCTGATTGGTCCAGACGTTACATAGTTGCTTGTCCATGAGAGATATCTATCTATTCAGCTCATTGTTGCTCATTCTTGTCCAATCTCGTTGCAGTATTTACTATTACTACCACATGCAATTATTTAACTGTTGCTGATGAAAAAAATTCTGGTTAATTGCCTTAGGTTTCAGGGGGGTTCAAACCTCAGCAAGGTTTGCTCGTGAACAGCTCAGAATCTGAACCCTTCAGAGCGAAGTCTGCCACCAATAAACTATGGTTCAGAGCCTCTACAAATAATCTTAATCAAACAGAGTGGTCCTGACTGAAATGTAGAAGTGGGTTTTAGCTTCACACATGTATACTCTTACCTTCAATAATAACCTTTTTAATTATTTCAAATATTGAGATATTGTTCTGAAATGTGTTATTCCCTTTCCAGATATAAATGAATTTCTGCTTAGTTCATTTGTGTGTGGTTCAAATTTGTCAGTGTTGTTATAAAGATTTTACAAGATTTAAAGAATTTATAGGCTCAAGGGGAAGTTGAATTTTTTTTCAGCTACAAGAGTAACCCCATCAACAGCTCCACCACCAACACCACCACAACCAACACCAACAACACCATCATCAACACCATTAACACCAACAACACCATCATCATCAACACCATTGACACCTACAACACCATCACGACCACCATCATCAACAACACCATTAACACCAACACCATCAACACCACTAACACCATCATCAACACCACAAACACCATCATCAACAACACCATTAACACCATCATCAACAACACCATCAACACCAACACCATTAACACCATCATCAACAACACCATCATCAACAACACCAACAACACCATCATCAACAACACCAACAACAACACCATCATCAACAACAAGAAAAACGACAAATGCAGGTATGCCCAGCACAACAAATTCTGATATATAGCACAACTGCATGATAATGGTGAAAATGTGTATTAATATTGAGAACTGTTGCTGAAATCTGTTTAAACCTGTTTAAATTGACACGTAATCTCTTTAGACATATATTTTGTCAATGACAACATATATATTGAAAACCAAGTCATATCAGTTTATTTCACATTTTTGGCCTCTAGCAATATTAAGACACAAGTACATCAAATTCATTTATTGTTTCTCATGTTTAAGAAAACAAATTTTAGATTGATAAACCCATTGCTTTTTAATTTTTTTGTTTCATGCAGATAAAATGATATTCATATTTTTGTTGTACTATTTTTTTTTTATTCAGCTGTGTAGAGCAAGTACTTTGAATATAAATTTAAATCTTGAACAAAAATAAATTATGTCTGAATTAAGATGATATTTTGTGTTGTAATGCATGTCAAAATAACAGGAAATAATTTTCACCAATGTTCATCTTGCATACCCATAACTGTGTAATTTTAATATTTTAGTATTAGTGTTGTTTTAAGGATTGAGGATTGTGGCTTAAACTTGTTGATGCAATGCACATTAATGTACACTTGTTTTACAGCTGTTAGAATGTCAATGAGAATAAATCAGCCTTTTGACACCAGTCTTACTGACAGTAATAGTGAGAATTACAAAGATTTATCTGGAAAAATAAAAAAATCCGTAAGTACTCCGTTTCATATTTAATTGTTTGTGCAATTTATGAAAAAGAGCATTTCATTTTTGTTGCTTTAATACAAAAAATACAACTTGAATATAACTTTGACGAAGTCATAACATACATTTTATTATTTTTAGTTACTTTTTATTTAATTATTTATTTTTTCTCCAACCACCACTTAAGAAGTTTGTTTACCCAAAAATGAAAATTATGAAATTAATTACTCACCCTCATGACGTCCCAAACACGTAAGATCTTCGTTCATCTTCGAAACACAATTTTAACCACCGCTTTAAAGGTCCAGAAAGGTACTAAAGACATTGTTAAAATAGTCGACGTGACTGCAGTGTTCATATTCAACAAGTTTTGAAGTAAAATATGTAACTTCCGCCAGACTGCCTTCTATATTCAAGTTCCAAAGAAAGTGTAAACTGTCATCATGTCAGTTACATTTTTTTCCGTAAGTTGAATAGGGAAGGCATAGGACAGGGGGCGGCACTAGATGATGCGCCAGAACATAGTCAAAGGATAATTTAAGAAATTATTTGATGAAAAAAAAATTGCCAATTGACTGTTACAGTGTCTTTTGTAACTGGTAGTGAGCTGTTACTTTGTGTTAAATCCTTTAGTAGGACAGTCATTAACAAAAAAAAAAAACACATTTGTGTGGTGCTGTTTTACTTTTGATAAATTAATAAAGCTGAGTAGTGACACGTAACCTGGCTAGTATTTTCATTCACCAACTTGCAAAAATAACTCAAAAAAATAAAAGAGGAAAATAAAGAGAAATAAAAGAGACTTGAAAAAGCACATTAATGGCATGTTTGAGTCATGCTCTTAACAAACTATGTTTTATTTCCTCTTTCCATATTGTGAATAATACAAACCAATTCCAAAAAAGTTGGGACACTGTACAAATTGTGAATAAAAACAGAATGCAATGATGTGGAAGTTTCAAATTTCAATATTTTATTCAGAATACAACATAGATGACATATCAAATGTTTAAACTGAGAAAATGTATCATTTTAAGGGAAAAAATGAGTTGATTTTAAATTTCATGGCATCAACACATCTCAAAAAAGCTGGGACAAGGCCATGTTTACCACTGTGTGGCATCCCCTCTTCTTTTTATAACAGTCTGCAAATGTCTGGGGACTGAGGAGACAAGTTGCTCAAGTTTAGGAATAGGAATGTTGTCCCATTCTTGTCTAATACAGGCTTCTAGTTGCTCAACTGTCTTAGGTCTTCTTTGTTGCATCTTCCTCTTTATGATGCGCCAAATGTTTTCTATGGGTGAAAAATCTGGACTGCAGGCTGGGCATTTCAGTACCCGGATCCTTCTTCTACGCAGCCATGATGATGTAATTGATTCAGTATGTGGTCTGGCATTGTCATGTTGGAAAATGCAAGGTCTTCCCTGAAAGAGACGACGTCTGGATGGGAGCATATGTTGTTCTAGAACTTGGATATACCTTTCAGCATTGATGGTGCCTTTCCAGATGTGTAAGCTGCCCATGCCACACGCACTCATGCAACCCCATACCATCAGAGATGCAGGCTTCTGAACTGAGCGCTGATAACATCTTGGGTTGTCCTTGTCCTCTTTAGTCCGGATGATATGGCGTCCCAGTTTTCCAAAAAGAAATTCAAATTTTGATTTGTCTGACCACAGAACAGTTTTTCACTTTGCCACAGTCCATTTTGAATGAGCCTTGGCCCAGAGAAAACGCCTGCACTTCTGGATCATGTTTAGATATGCCATCTAAGGGCCTGAAGATCACGGGCATCCAGTATGGTTTTCCGGCCTTGACCCTTGCGCACAGAGATTGTTCCAGATTCTCTGAATCTTTGGATGATATTATGCACTGTAGATGATGATAACTTCAAACTCTTTGCAATTTTTCTCTGAGAAACTGCTTTCTGATATTGCTCCACTATTTTTCGCCGCAGCATTGGGTGATCCTCTGCCCATCTTTACTTCTGAGAGACACTGCCACTCTGAGAGGCTTTTTTTATACCCAATCATGTTGCCGATTGACCTAATAAGTTGCAAATTGGTCCTCCAGCTGTTCCTTATATGTATATTTAACTTTTCCGGCCTCTTATTGCTACCTGTCCCACTTTTTTGGAATGTGTAGCTCTCATGAATTCCAAAATGAGCCAATATTTGACATGACATTTCAAAATGTTTCACATGGCGAAATGCTCAGACACCCCGCTCATTCTGGCGGGCTTTGGCACGTTGCATCGCCATAGGCTCACGCAGTTCCAACTTGCCGTCATTGGTTCAAAAAGTTTCCCAGTTTGAACCAATGGCTGTGCAGTTACACTGCGTTATTGAAAAAGGCTTCAGTATCGAGGGAAAATTAGCATAATAGGTGCCCTTTAATTTGTGCTACGAAGATGAACGAAGGTCTTATGGTTGTGGAACAACATAAGGGTGAGTAATTAATGACAGAATTTTCATTTTTGGGGGAACTAACCCTTTAACAGTCAGAAACATATATTGTATCCTTCAATAACAACCTCTTTGCAAGGTCTTAAAGGAGAGAGGTTGATCCGAATACTGTATACATATAACATAGTAATGTCATATTAATACACAAAATAACTTAATTTGTATCATTGCAACACATTTACAAGCATACATTGGGTACTTTTGCTTTTTACAGATTGACACAACTTATTCTAAGCAGCTAAATGGCTACATTCCTGGATCTACAGAAGTCAGTGGCTTCAGGTGTGATCTTTAAATTGTAACATTTTTTGACTCAACATTCCCGTTTTTTTATCACTGCATTAAAAAAAAAAAAAAAATCCAGTGTTAACCCAGTGTTTTCACATTGGTGTGGTTTGTGTTTCGTTCTACAGGCCTGGTAGTGTTATAGCAGACTACGCAATAAGTGCAACGTCCAACAACCTTGATTTTACAGCAGCAAACACAGCAGTCTCTGAGTCTCTAAAAGCACAAGGAATCATTTTAGCTGCAGATGCTTTTGCTAAAAGTGGTAAGGGTCGTCAGTGCCTAATCTAAAACCCTTCACATTTCTTATATCTAGGGATGTCCCGATTATGTTTTTTGCCCTCGAGTCCGAGTCATTTGATTTTGAGATGCCGGGTCCCGATCCGATCCCGACCCGGGTGATGACGGCGTAAATGACTGGACATTGGAGCAGAGAGCACTCGCAGTCAACAATTTACAAAGAATGACTGTTTTGTCCACACTTTCTGATTATTGTTGTATTAACGCTTTGCGCATCCATCGACTGAAACATACATTATCTGAACTCTGTCTGTTTTCCACGTTGCTATTTTAAAAAAACCATATTAACAGATGCGTCGTCATTCGAGATGGGCCGCGGTGCAAGTGCGTAGCGAACCATAAGTGGAGAACCATACGGTTTGAATTTTTTTTTACCTTTGCACCCCTAATACATATATCCGAGTCCTGATCAGGAGGTAACGTCCAATTCCGATCGAGTCTGAAACCACATGATTGATGGTGCCTTTCCAGATGATCTGGCCCGATTTCCGATTTCCGATCACGTGATCGGATCTGGACATCCCTACTTATATCTATCATATTTATTATGCTATTGTTTGTCTTTGTTCACTGTTGAATTATATGAGCTGTATGGTTTTATTTTCAGAACAAACAGATTTCACAACAGGTAATTTATATCCTCTGCAAAAGCTGAACCTGAACTGTACACAGCCAGACTTTGCAAAAGGACCAATAAAATGGATAGTGAATAACAAAGATCCTGCACTGGACAACACAAGATACACCCTTTCAAACAACAATAGCATTCTCACTGTGAAAAACACTAGTGAAAGTGACAGTGGTGAGTGACGTGGGATTTATCTTTGTCCTCTTTATCTTACATGGCAAAGTTAAGTGTTTGACAGCTGTTAGTCCTGTTTTAAAACGACTACTGTAAAACTTTACTATAGTTATATTAAATTATATTAGAACTGATATCCTATAGCATATGTTATACTATATGATACCATATTATGACATAGATCAATCAAAATTAAGCTACACTTTGGGACATGGTCTTGAATGTCATCTCATTTACAAAGTATTATGTTTATAATTGTATTAATAATTATTTGGTTCATTATTCCCCATGCAGGTCGATACTCATGCATCATACAAACGGATACAATACCATACATTAAATGGCAAAACATTATTATTAATCAACGCCCCACTATCTTTGTGGGTGATGAATACCGTGTTTTCCCATGTGATGACAGCACTGTCCAACTGAGATGTTCTGTTGATGCTGGCTACAATGTTGAGTGGGCCCTGAACGGTGCAGTACAAACTTCAGGTTGTACATACAAAATTGGTTGTATTTTTATATATTTTATAAAAGTTACTAAATAGTTTTCATTTAAACATTCTATAAAATCCTCCATGCTATTCATATTTTTTCTAGTACCTGCATCAGGCTCTGACATCATATTAAACCATCCTACTAAAAGTGGGGATTGTAAGGAGGAAACCTTTACATGCCGTCTCAAGGATCTGCCACAACTACTTGCGTACAGTTACAGCTGGAGCAGAGTCACAGTAAAGACAAGCACAGAAAGTGAGCCTTCAGTTTCTCATTCTTTTCAGCATCAAATTATATACATTTTTACTGTGATTCAATTGCATTGGATGATTTTAACAAACTAGCAGACTTTTCTATGGATCGCATCACACCTGATCTTGTGGTGTTGACTTTTTTGGTCCTGTTATTTAGTTACTGTATTTGACACTTATTTTTGATGCTTCTGAATAGTGTGGGGCACCTTGCAAGGGTATACTTTCAAGTCTCAAAATGTGATTTTATATTCTGAAAGCAATTCTTGAATACAGTCTGTTTCCTTCTGACTTTCAATCAAATTCTTCTCCAGATTATGAATGTTCAAATGAAGAACTTGGACTTGGAAAAACAAATGATGAAAAGAAGGGAATCTGTAGAACTGGCTATATAGGCACCATAACTTACAGATGTGAACCACCTGTTTGGACAAAAGTACAGGACAACTGTATAGTGGATGTTATCTTTAAGCTTAAAAACACAGCTGAGGTAATCTATTGATCATGTATCTCCATCTACAATCATCTAGCCATTTTAAGCATTTCTAATATTTGTATTTTTGCAATATAGACCTTGCTCGTGGATGACATTCCAGAGTTTATGGCTAACCTCAGTAGTGCCACCTCACAGAATAATGTTAATATAACAGAGTCTCCTGCTACTGTCCAAGCTATTGTGGATATACTCTTCAAAATTGCTAATTTGTCACAAGATACTGTCATCAATAAGCCAGTGATGGAGGTTTGTATATTTACATTCTAGCTTTTATGTAGAATTTAATGTGTAGACATTGTATGTAGAAAGTATACTAATATCAATAATACTTGTAAGTGTACTACTTATGACCAAATCGGTCCACTTTTTAGTGTATATATTTTTTTCAGTGTAACAGTAGTAAACTGAGTACACAACTAGTTTACTTGTATACTGATCGTTTTCTTGTTAAATACTTGTAGCACATTTTTTAATTAATGAAAGTACACTTTGAAGTGTATTTAAGTATACTTACCTAATTTTACTCAAGTCTCAGTAAACTTCTAGTTTAGTTTTACTTTGCATTTAAAAACAAACACAATATCCAAATACTTTAAAAAAAATCTCCAAATAACCTTAAGACAACACCCAATCTGTCCCCAATCTTTATATAAATTTACAATTATTAGTTCTAGAAGCTATACAACACACAAATTTAGGTATAAATAGGGCTGCATTGACAACATTCACATTTTAATACAAAAAATACCAATTATAAAAATGAGTTAAGTTCAAGTTCTAAATTTAACCCTTGGGGAAAATAGTACTATGTCCATGTAAATATAATATATTTTTTTTATATAAAAATGTTAACATCACCACCTCTCCTGGGTAATTTAACATGTTCAATTCCAATATACCCAAGTGTGGAAAGGTTATGCCTTTTTAAGTTGAAAAGTACTGCTACCAATTTTTTTTTTTTTATTATTAGGGCCCGAGCACCGATGGTGTGAGGACCCTATTGGAATTGCTCAGCCAATTCTTCTTCTCCAAAATGAATTGCATTTTTGAGGGCCTAAACGTTCTCAAAAACTCATGAAACTTTGCACACGCGTCAGAAGTGGTGAAAATCTACATCTGACATGGGTTTCAGAATTAGGTGTGGCAAAATGGCTCAAAATTTCAATTAAGCACCCTTCGTGCTACATTTCACGTACGGTTATGAAATTCAGTAGACAGATGTAACAGCCCAATACCTACAAAAAAGCCCATGGTTGCAAAGTTTGTAAACCCAACAGGAAGTGAGATATTTAGAATTTTCTCTACAAAATTTTGGCAGTTTTTGCCATTTCCATATGTTGTACTTTAACGAACTCCTCCTAGAACTTTAATCAGATCAACATCATATTTGGTCAGTCTAATCTAAAGGCATTTGAGACGTTAAATTGAGAAAAACTAGAGTTTTCGCTGAAGGGCGTGTCCCTGGCGGCCTGACAAAGTTTGATGTTTCACCATGAAACAGGAAGTTGTTGTAACTCGGGCATACAATGTCTGATCTGCCCCAAACTTCACATGTTTTATTAGAGTCCTGACCTGAAGACATCTTCATAACAATATTCAGTTACAGTCATAGCGCCACCTGGGGGCAACAAGAAATTACATGTTTTACACTCTGATTAACTCCTCATAGAGATTAAACCAGAAGCACATCATATATGGCCAGTCTAATCTTAAGGCCTTTGAGATGTTAAATTGCGAAGATCTAGAGTTTTCGTTGAAGGGCGTGTCCGTGGTGACCGACAAAGTCTGATGTTTCACCATGTAAGGTGAATCACCTTTTTGAGGGCCAAAACATACTCGTAAATTCATGAAACTTTGCAGATGCGTCAGAAGTGGTGAAAATTTACATCTGATATGGATTTCAGAATTAAGTGTGGCAAAATGTCTCGATAGCGCCACCTAAAAAATTTCAACGAATTGCCCCTGACACTACGTTTAACGTACAGGTATGAAATTTGGTACAGCCCAATACCTACAAAAAAAGTCACTTGGAGATGTTGTTGCCCTTTCCAGATGTTGTACTTTAACGAACTCCTCCTAGAGCTTTAATCAGATCAACATCATATTTTTTGTCAGTCTAATCTAAAGGCCCTTATGACGTTAAATTGCGAAGATCTAGAGTTTTCGCTGAAGGGTGTGGCTGTAGCGGCCTGCCAAAGTTCGATGTTTTGCCATGAAACAGGAAGTTGTTGTAACTCTGACATACGATGTTGGATCTGCCCCAAACTTCACAAGTTTTATTAGAGTCCTGACCTAAAGATATCTATATGCCAATGTTCAGTTGCTGTCATAGCACCACCTGCCAGCAACACTGTGATTAACTCCTCAAAGACATTTAATAATAAAAACATCATATATGGTCAGTCTAATCTTAAGGCCTTAGCGACATTTAATTACAAAGATCTTGAGTTTTTGTTGAAGGGCGTGTCCGTGACAGCCTGACAAATTCTGATGTTTCGCCATGAATGATGAAGCTGTTGTAACTCAAGCATACCATCGGATCTGCTCCAAACTTCACATGGCCTAAAGACATCTATATGTCAATATTCAGTTAGTCATAGCACCACCTGCTGGCAACAGGAAATGGTATGCTTTACACTTTAGTTCACTCTCAGAAAAAACATTTTAATATGCCATGATGTACCAAACATACTAGAAATATGTTAAATCACTAAAACACTTGGCTAAGTGCTAATGTATGCGATTAAAGCCAAGAAACAGGAAGTTCTAGTAACTCAGGCATACAATGTCCGATCTGCCCCAAACTTAACATGTTTGATAATAGTCCTGGCCTGAGGACATCTACATGGCAATATTCAGTTACGGTCAAAGCGCCACCTGTTGGCAGCAGGAAGTGTGGCACTTTGAAATGACTTGGCTATATTTCTCCTGTATTTACTCGCTTGCATCCATGTCACCCACTTTTCACTGTTTTCCTGATGCGAACGGGTGGCGGTGAGCCCAGGTGCGAGGGCCCTTTCATCGCTGCTTGCAGCTTTAATTATTATTATTTGAAAATTTGTGCATATACTGCTTTGATGTTCTGTAATCCTAGTTTTTCCTATATATGCTAACCAACATGGACATTTTATCATATAACATTTTTAGTAGTACAAGTGATGACACCCGTGATTTTAAAAGGAAGGATGAGGAAAAAAAAAAAACACTTGTAGTAAAATTACACTGGGCACAGCCACCAAAACTATAATTACCTAAAGGAATAGATAAAGTGAGTGGGTCGTTTTGTATTGAAATGTGAATGTCGTTAATGCAGCCCTATTTGTACCTAAACTTGTATGTATTGATTGCTTCTAGGACTAATAATTGTAAATTATAAAAAAAGATGGGGGGCGGGCTGGGTGTTGTGTTAAGGTTGTTTGGGGATTTTTGAAAGTGTTTAGATATTGTGTTTGTATTTAAATGTTTCTTCAATGTGGTTGTCTTGTGTTAATTGTGGTATGCTGTTCACATGATTGACCTTGATTGCTAACAGTTGATTCTGAATAGCCTACTTATTGAGCTGTTGCCTTTGTATGTGTGAGCCTGTCAAAGGTCTTTGACCGAAACATTGCCACTTTTAACTTTTTCTAAGTAAAGGGAGAACAACAGTGTGCAGATCTTTTTTGTATTATTGATGTATTTTTTGATCTTGCACCTAGCCAAGATATTTTGGATGTGCGTACCTTGACCTTTTTTGTCCTAAACTTTATCATATTAAACAATGTTTTTATATCCAATTTTCAGAGTTTCCTAAAAACAGTGAACATCATTGTATCAGGTAATGTCAGTGATACATGGAACACATTGAACAAAGGAAACACCACAGAAAACACCAGCATTCGACTTCTGAGCTCTATTGAGAAGATAAGTGACCGTCTCAAAGATGAGTTTACGATTAATGAAACATCAATTCAGCTGAACAGAACTACAATTAAAAACTCATTCAGTATAACATCAACACTGCCAAACTCAACTACAGAGATTGTAATACCACAGGTTCCAAATGAGACTACTGTAACCATCATAATCTTCACAACTCTTGACAATGTCCTACCTACTCGTGATACTAATAATGACAGTAGGAAATCAGATGTGCTTATAAATGGAGATGTGGTTGTTGTTAAGGTGAACCAAACAATTAACAACATTTCTTTTGCGTTTGACATTACTAATCAGTCTTTGGGAAATCCTCAGTGTGTCTTTTGGAACTTCAGTCTTGACGGATGGGATTCCACTGGATGTGAAGTAAAGCCCTCAGTGAACGAAACTGGCAAGATTACATGTGAATGCAACCACACAACCTCTTTTTCAATCCTAATGTCACCGTTTTCCATCGATAACAAAGCCTTAGCCTATATAACTTACATTGGTGTAGCTATTTCAATGGCCAGCTTGGTTATATGCCTCATCATTGAGACCATTGTATGGAAGTCAGTAAGAAGAAATGACACATCCTATATGCGACATGTGACGATAGTCAACATTGCCGTGTCCCTGCTGATCGCAAACATCTGTTTCATCATTGGAGCCGCAATCACAGATCAAGAGCAGCCACCCTCAGTGGGTCGCTGCAGTCCAGCGGTTTTCTTCATGCACTTTTTTTACCTGGCTCTTTTCTTCTGGATGTTGATTTCAGCGCTGTTTCTCTTTTACCGTACAGTCATGGTCTTGTCCCAAATGTCAAGGGTCAGAATGATGGCCATAGCCTTCATAATCAGTTATGGTTCACCTTTGCTCATAGCAGTCATTACTGTTGCGTCGACAGCTGGACCTCAAAAATATATTTCCCAAAGAGCGTGCTGGCTGAACTGGGATGAATCTAAGGCCCTGCTGGCATTTGTGATTCCAGCTCTCACTATTGTAGCCATAAACCTTGTGGTTTTGATTGTGGTTCTGTACAAGATGTTGAGGAGAGGAGTTGGTGCCACAACTCAACCAGATGAGAAACATGCTCTGGTGGTCATTTTCCGATGTGTGGCCATTTTGACTCCTATCTTTGGTCTAACATGGGGACTTGGAATTGGAACCATGGTTTCACGTGACTTGGGTGTTCATGTGGTGTTTACAATCCTCAATTCACTGCAGGTATCACTTTCTATCTCTATTAATTTTATATTAATGTTGCATTTTGTGTATTCCAGTTTGTGCAACCCACTAATGCTGCACTTTGATTTATTGTGTATTTCCATGTTTGCTTTTTGTCTTCAATGTATTTAAAATTGAACCATATTGTAACTGCTACCTGTATTTGTAACACTTTCTTTATTAGGGATTCTTTATTTTGGTGTTTGGAACTCTTTTGGACAACAAGGTATGAGCTTACTTCTGTTGCTTTATAAGAGCTTAAGTAAAGCCATTTAAATTTCTAATGCTGGATTTAATCTAATAGGGATTTTCATTATAATCGATAACTGAGACCCTAACAGAGATAGCTGCATTTGTATCCATTTGTATGAATATGAAAGTATATAGGAGACTGGGAGTAAAGTAGAGATCTTTTTGTTGCAGGTTCGTGAGTCACTTCCAGGAAAGCTGTTACTACAGAAACTCAGTTCCAGCAATACCAAGGTAAATGCCATTCTATAGCAGTACACACTTATATGAGCTCTATAGAACTTTAAGTAACATTCAACTTCTAACCATTGTTTAAATATTTTTACATTATTTGACTGATATCTCTTTACAGAGCACCAGTGCAGGATCATCATCCACATCTGGACTCGGGACTTTATTTCAAAGGATGCGACAGAGGAGTGAGTAGATGACATTAATCTAAAAATAAATATTTTTAAATATATTTTCATTAAGATGAATCAATAAATGAGTAAATAAATGTGGCTGATAAATGAATGAATGTAAAGACAATAGTAATGCAAATAAGATACATCTAACTTTTTGCAGATGTGTACAACGTGTCTGCAGCCAACCTTTCCTCACCAGTTACATCTTCAAATGACTCATATGCCAGTTTGAACACTTAAAAGACGCTCTAAAAGTGTTTCGTCTACTGTAATGTCTGTTAAATGTAGAATGTCTGCCATGTTCTGAGATCATTAGTCAAATGATGAGGTTACAATGACTTTTTTTTTTTTTACTTCTTTGGGTAATGTACTGTAAATGCAGTGTTTAGGGGTATGGATTTGGAAATTAGGGTATTTTTTTTTCTTTTTTTTTTTTTTTTACAAATCAAATAAGTTTTCTGTGGTTTGTGAAGTTCACTTATACACATATATATATATATATATATATATATATATATATATATATATATATGCTTTGTTATGATAAATTCCAAATGTTTCCAAAATTTCCAAATGTTACTTTGGACTGATAATAACCAATAATTATATGCCTCTGCATATTGTATTTACTTGAGTAGCTTTCTTAAGCAACTAATTTTATACTTCTTGTAAACTGCTAATTTAAATTGTTGGGTCAAAATCAAAACTAATAAAAATGTTCCTTGTCTTAATTGGAGAGTTAAAAAGCAGAAAGCTAGAAAGGGGATGAGAGAGAAAATTCTATTCTAAATATGCAGTGATGTGAATTATTTTGTTTTATCTATATGCAATTTTTGAAAATGCAGTTTCATAAAATGTGCATATAAACTAACAAAATATGTCAAACATTTCCCGAATTCCTGAAAATAGCACAAACACGGCAGAGATGCCAAGTTCAGCAGCTGGAATTAGCTGAGATGAGGTGGCAATCCACCTGTCACTCAAGTGACCACGCCCTTAATTATGCAGAACTTTAAGGCTTAATATAATTTCAACAGATGAATTATAAAAACAATTCACCCCCCCTCACAGTTGTCATGAAGGGCAAAATTAGCTATATAGACCAAAACCACTTTTTGTACCAGGCTTTAAACATTTTTTTTTTCTGCTGTAAAGTTGGGTGTTTTAACACATGGGGGGGGGTTATCCATAGTTCAAGTCATATGACTTGCTGCCTCGCTGCCTTATAAAGCAATGACTTGTAAGGCAGCATTTGTGCATGAAGGTACCTCACGAAACTGATTTTAGACAGACATCTGAGGCAGTGTAACAGTTTAATGATCTACCATAATATAGCTCGAGCTTTGGTGAGAACTGAACAAATATTTAATTACTACAGTAGTACTTTCTTGCTAGAAATTACATCAAAATTGCAAAATGTTGGTCAAAAACATACATTTACACACAAACTGACCAGCAAACGCAAATTTCGGATGCCATCTTTATTTTTCTAGCTCAACTGTCACAGAATGGAAAGCACAGTGGGATTGTGGGATATCAAAGGCAGCAAAGGATACATCTACGGTGTGTTCCAAACGACAGATATCACCCTCCGAAGGGCATTGTGAAGTGAAAACAATCATGGCCGCCATATTGAAGGGTCGCTCCAAAATTCCAAAGTGCTGAAAACTGGCCACTTCAAAGAGCCCGTCGGAATGAAGGATTTCGAAGGGTACAACTGATGGACACTTCGGGCCCCCATGATTCTTTGCACAGTGAAGTTGTTTTTTATCACAGAATGGGCACAGGAGTCTCAGAGTTTGATTTTACCTATAAATGTATGTACAATATTTCTCTATACTACTGCAATATTTATACAAGTTAGATTTAGTAGATTATTATGGTCAAAACGACATTGTACAAAAATAACAGGTGCAGGTGATGGCTGAGTGAGTGCAGGTGAGGAACAGGAGGGATGCTGGGAAATGTAGTGTGCTAAGGTGACTGGGCTGGTGATGGTCATGGTCATGACAATGAATTTTAGGCACAAACGCACAAAATTTATGCCAATTTAAAAAAACAAAGACAACCAAAAAGCATCATAAATGCCTACTGTTTGTCAGATTTGTCAGCTTTATACATTTTATGAGCAATGTTATATAACCTTGGTGGCCCTGTTACATATGCAAGTATACAATTTAAGCTTTGCTTATATTTGACAGTATATCCACCTATTTCCGAACAAGCCTTATGTATATTAAAATAAGGGTGGCACTTCTGGTTTTGAAAGCTGGCACACAAAAGAACAATTCATTTCAAATAATAAGGTTGCCCTACAAATAATCCTGATCTGTCAGTTTGACTAAATGAGCTGTCATGCTCTATTTTTATCCATCAGGAAATAATGTAACGCTTGCTTGGAATTTTAATGTGAGATTGATGTCAGAAGAATTTCTGTGTTGAGAGCTCTATTCAGTCTTCTGTGTTCTGTTCCTGCAGGTTATTTTCTTTCTTTTCTTTTCTTTTTTTTTTTTTTTTAGTATTTCACCATAACTATGAAAAAGACAACAGGAATCATGTTCTTATGATCTGTTCTTTATCTGTTAAAATGACAGAAAGCACTTTGAATCCATCAGTGTTCCACTTAAAGGTACAATTTGTGATATTTTTTTCCGCTAGAGGTCGCTAGAAGCCTATTCAAAACAAAGGCGTAGTTTGATGACGCCAAGTTTTAGAGCGGAAACTTGGGACATGTGGTCTCCACCTCAACAGACGGTTCAAAAGAATAGGGCTTGGAGTCTGGAAGAACTCATGTTCGTGGATGCGATTATTAACGTTACTGTAGTATGAAGCAGAGCAGGACCGAGTGTTGCGGGAGCTGAACAAGGAGCTGGAGCGATTGATCAACACACGCCTCACGAGCAGCGGGACTTTTATTATGACACAGTCGCCGGCGCCGCTTCCGCTTTTCCGGTCATGAGTTCACAGGAGCTGTCCTTGTCGACAGAACCAGCGGCAGATGGTAAACAGTAATTATGTTCCATAAATAAGTAACACAATCCACCATAAAACATGCAAGAAGTAAATAAGGAACTGCTTGAAGCAAGCTAGTGGTTTGCTGGACGCTAGACACTACTTCCGCATTTGTCCACGGCACTGTTGTCATGTGGTTTCTACGTCAGTAAAGGCGGTAACAAAGGTAACTGACGTCATTGACAGGCGACTGCACCGCCCCGTGTCACTGTTTAGAATGGGAATTTTCTCATGATTTACAAGTAGTTGAAAACATTAGAGATATTGTTAGTAATCAGCTGGACAAAATATATAACACTAGCCTAGTGGTTTTTGGATATTTTACTGCAAAAATTTTACATATTGTACCTTTAATATAGACTTACATATATTACTACAGTAATTATTAATACAGAAAGACTCATTCAAGCTTTCAGGGTTCTACATAGTTTCCTGATAGCAATTTGTTAATACTTTCACACTTTTTTCCTTTTGATGTACAGTGGTTGAAGTTTGAGTAGATTAATGCCATTCCATTGTAACCTAGACTAATATATGAATATTATTTGGGATATTATAGGATATAAATAGTGTTCACTAAGCTTACAGGAATCTGATTAATCATGGATTATAAACCTCAAACGTCCCCTTTCACAGATACACGTTTTTAGACAAAAGCTGTTAGGTGTGTTCATACAATTATGCAATGACAGTAACTGTTTGATTTTTTGATTTAATTTCAGGAAGAAGACTTTATTTGAAGTGTGTCACAGTAATACTCTCTATCCCTAGTTCATCAAGGGAATTTTGTTAAGGTATAATATGTGATTTACACCTGATAATGTAGCCCACAATGTTTCTGTTATGATGTCACTCCTCTCTGTTCACCAAAGAGACCATGAAAATAATAAAGGGAATCAAACTTGTCTAGCAGGTGATCCACACGCAGTCACATTCTTGTAGTGACTTGCACAGACATATTAATTCCAGGATCATTTTTTAGGTGGATCATTTGACAAGGAAACAAAATCTCAGACACTTAGAAACAAGCTCGGCATCACTTCACCGTCGTTTCCAGAGGTAAGGTAGGAGTGACAAATCGGCATGTTTATTCTTTTAAATGTGTAAATGCTGTAGACTTTGTGTCATTGTAATTTATAATTAAATAATCTTATTTTATTTTCTGACTGATGCCAAGGTTCTTCCACGCAAGATTTGACCTTTCCTGTAAATATCTGTTGTAAACATTAATGGATACAACATAGTGCTTCAGATGTTTTATAATTTTAATTTATATTTAAATTTACTGAAAAAATTCCACTCCATTCAGTCAAAGACAGTAGTTTTGTTGGTGATTTGTGACAAAAAACAGCATGAAAGTATCACTGATTGTTCAGTTTTTTCATTATTATCTGATTATATATCCCAGTATTTCCTATTTTACAGACAATTGCCTTTTTTTCTGAAGAAATATGTTGAAGTGATTTTGACAGACATACATCAGTGAGAAACATGGCTGGTCAAGGTAGAATAAACAACAAATAACTCATTTTGGATTACTGTAACTACTTTTGTCACAAAAATGCTATACTGCAAGACATCTTGGCTCTTAAACCGCTATAACAAGCTTTAGTTTTGCTACATTCTAAGAAAAAATGGAACAACAGCTCTCACAGTGGTGATACTCTTTCAAAAGGTCTACATTTTGAAAGGCTACTGCCCCAGTGACAGCTATACGATTTTTGTTGTTGTTGTTGTTGTTGTTGTTGTTCCTGAGAGTGTATAATGACAAATATTTTCTGGCTTTGTTTACACCTTTTATCACCTGTCATACACTTGCTGTCAAAAATAGCTAACTGTTAAAATAATACCTACTTAAACACTATATAAAGAAGTATAGTATTTGCAATTTGTCAGAATGCCAGTGGTGGTAAAAAAACAAGAAACAAGTACTCATTTTCAATTTTAATTGAGCAAGATCTACAACATTACTCGATTTTTAATTTTAAGTAGTAAAATTAAAAGTACTAGTCAGTGAACCATGTTTTTTATTCTAAACCACACTAAGCAAAAAAAAAAAAAAAAAGATTTTATTAGCAAAATGTACATGCACTATACCGAAACATTTTATTTTATTACCAAAACTTATATACACGTCATACACTATTTAAAAACATTAAACTTCAATATACTTAAATATTTACTTAAAAAGTTACTGGTCATTCAAATATGCAAACAAGTTGAAATAACAAAGTCTGTGTATTATTTTAAAAATTAAGAAAATGTGTAACGGATTGCTTACATAATACACAGTAAGCATACAATATACAGACATCACATGGGGCAGAATGTGTTAAGAAGAATGCTATGCAAACATATAGTTTTATATAATTGAAAATGGCAGTGTATGGTAAACATGAATAAGTTGGGCTATCTCAAAAAATTTATCAATTTCTTTTTTTTTAGTTATAATGTTCCCTATTTTAAGTAAGCAGAACTATCAGGTTTTGATTCTGTAGTGCTCATGAATGTTAATTAACATAAGAGATGTAGTTAATTAACTTTTTTTATTTTTTATTTTGACTTCTTGGAAATCAAATGAGTTATTTACTTCAATGTAAACCCTAAGTTGTCACAACTCAAAAAAGTTAAGAAACTCAAAGTTTAAGTAAGATTGTTATTTTATACTCATACATTTTTATTGTTCCTAACTTGAAATATTTGAGTTCACTACTTCATACATATAACTTAATATTACTAGGTTATTTCAACATAAATATTTTGTTAGCTATAGCAAACTAATTCAGAAAATGCTAACTTGCTAACATGTTAACATTAGTGTTTATATGAATGAGTACAGCAACTTAAAACATGTAACTTACCTGCTCTGAAACCAAGCAGCATGAACCAACATAACAAAACATGAATCACTACAAAATCTCCCTTACCATTAATTTTGCACAAATTAAAAACAAAAAAAGTTCTTACAACTCAAAACAATGAAACAGTCCAGTTTACTTTAAATGCTGTGAATTCAAAAGAAAAAGAAAGTTCTAAATACTCATAAATGGAAGCCCATTTTTGTCATTAAATAAAAAAATAAAAACAGTAATTGCGACTTTTTGTCCGCAATTCTGACTTTTTTTTTGCTCACAGTCTCACAATTCTGAGATATAAACTCACAATTGCATGATATAAAGTCAGAATTGTGAGATATGAACTAAAAAAATTTCACAGAATTGCAAGTTTATATCTCACAATTGTGAGAAAAAAGTCAGAATTGTGAGGAGAAAAAAAAGTCAGAATCGTGACTTTCTAACTTGCAATTGTGAGAAAAAAGTCAGAATTCTGAGACAAACAGTCACAATTACTGTTTTTATTTTTTTATTTAGTGGTGGAAACGAGCTTCCATACAGTTGATTTAACTAGTTAACTGAACTAATTTGTTTAATTTAAGTTTGTCCTACTCAAACCAATTAAGTATTTTGAGCGTTAGAGTTTACAGCGAAAAATGTCAAGTTTTCAAGTTTTTGGGCGTAGACAGCTCACACTTTTTGCACCATCAGTCACACACAAACAAGTTCTGCGGATCTTCCAGTTCTTGATTCATTATGAGTCAGACATGACTCACTCTGACCAAATCATTAAAAGTTGTTGGTTGTAGAAACAAGTTTAAATATTTGCATAGTCTAAGATAGAAGTACAATTATGTTTAATTTATTTTCCGAGACATTTAGCTTCTGGACTAAAGGCTAATAAATGTTTTATTTTCCTACTAATTGTGTCTCTTTATATCTCATTTCTTCAGATACAGGACAAATACTAAAGTACTTTGCAGGAATCATGGCTTTCCTGCTGACCCATGAATGTGTTGTGGAAACACTTGATTTCTCAAATACAAGTATAAATTTCCAGGCAGGGGAAAGTTTATTTACCGCAGAAACATATATATGAACACCAACACTTTCAGAACTTTAAATCATTTGCATAATTAATAAAATGTTTTGTACACATTTAATCCAAATTTAAATTATTTAACATATTTTTTTTTGTTTTATTGCTATAAACTGTGTAGTAGAGCCATGATCACATGATTAAATGAAAAAATGTAAAATAAATGTATTTTTGTGTTTTTTATTCCAGATTTATTCCAGTGTCATAGAAGGGCAAGTCCATTATATACACACAGGTCTGACTCATGGTTTTGACCTCTACTCATACATGTTATTCATATAAAAATGAAGATACATTAACTTAATATGCTTTATCATTTTGTCTGTCAATGGTTTTGTCTTTACCTTTACTTCAACAGGCCTCCTTATGACCGCATGATTATTAAAATCTCATTCATTTTCTCATATGTACAGAGCAACTGGAATACATTGTGGTTGTGGAACTGAATGCATCCCACGCTTTGGTGATTGAACAGATCAGAGCAGCGATGGCCTTTAACATGTTTCCTCTTCAATTGGACAACAGTACTGAAATCACTGCTGCGAACATTACAACAGGTGATCAAAAGCCATTTACGTAATTCTTGCTACTTAATTTTCATCTTTAATGTTGTTAACCAGTTCTGTTATATTTACATTAGTGTGCCAGCCAAATGTGACCGAATACCAGTGCGTATGTGAAGAGGGTTATGCATGGACATACAACAACTGCAGGACATATGATGCCTGTGATGCCATCAGTTTGGGCTCATGTGGATGTATCAGTGGCGTTCCGAGTGATGGAGAGATGTGTGTGCCGGAGAGCGGTAAGAATCATGATCAAACATGCCAACTGCAAATGCACCCAAAAAAAAAGAAAAGTTTTTAATGTTAAAAGAACAATAATGCTAAAATTATACAATTCAATTAAAAAAAAACTGTTAATTGCTTAACATATGCAGTAAAAATATATATTAGATTTAATAGCTCATTTTACATTTTACAATGATAAGCTTCTCTCTGTCACAGAACTACCCTTCACAGACTTCTTGTCTGAAGTTGAAATTGAATCATCAAGCATCTCTGTGATCGATGAGATGATGAGATTTCTGCAGAACTTCACCTTTCCACTTCATTTAGATGAGCTGGTTGAAGTATTAGATGTGGACATCACGACAGGTGAAGTATATCACGTGACCTTCATGACCTTCTAAACACTAACACAGCAGTCCTGATCTGTTAAAAATGAGCTTACATTTATGTTTATCTTGCTTAGTGTGCAGTTTCAATGACAGTGGATACAAATGTGTATGTGAGGATCAGTATTTGTGGTCGTGTGAAAAGTGCACAGAATATGGGAGCTGTGACAACATCACTAACAACACATGCAGCTGCATCAATGATATTCCAAGTGATAGACAGTTCTGTCAACCAGTCAACGAAATAACAAGTAAAATAGTTTTATACATTTGTTTGAAATCTGTTTGTGATCTTAGGGTGCGTTCACAGTTGTCATGTTTGGTTCGATTAAAACGAACCCTGCTGCGATTGCTCGGTTAGTGCGGTTCATTTGAACATATGTGAGCGCTGCCATCTGAACCCTGGTGCGCACCAAACAAGCGGACCGAGACCGCTGAAAAGATGGGTCTCGGTCCGCTTCCAAACGAACTCTGGTGCGGTTCGAATGATATATGAAAGCAACACGGACCAAAGACATGTAACCGAACCAAAAACAGGAAGACGAGACCCTAAAAAGGACAGAATCCTCACGCATGTCGGTTTTTCTCGTCATAGTCGCGAGTTTGCCCATGACAGACATCAGACGCGCGTCTCCTTGCAGCAGATCGTTTGTGTGTGACGGATGGATTCCCGCCGCTGGCCAAAATACCATCACATGCAGGCTACGCACCGCTACGCACACACAACGAGTGCATTTACCTCAGCAAACAGCACTGTTTTGGATGTTTAGTAAGTTCCGTCTCAAAATAGGCAATACGTCATAAAATCCGACCAATCAGGTTGTGAATGTATCCCTATGCCTTTAGGTTCGGTATCTTTGATATCTTTTTTTTCTTCTTTGGTCCGGACCAAATGAACCAAACGAACCGAACTACAAGTGTGAACGCACCCTTAGTTACTGTTCAAAAATGATTTCTAATCCATTCTTATCCTTTTTCCATAAGATAACACAGCATGTGCGCACCCACCAACAGGTACATAAAAACATCTGACTATAAAATATAATTCACCCAAACATGAAAAATCTGTCATCAGCTCCAAACCTGTATGACTTTCTTTCTTCTGTGGGACATAAATAAAGATATTTTGATTAATGTTGGAAACCAAACCATCTTGGTCACCATCATTGTATGGACCAAAAAACATTTCTCAAAATATTGTTTATGTTCCACACAAAGTCATACAGGTTTGAAACTACAAGAGGGTGAGTAAATGATTACAGAATTTAATTTTTTGGGTGAATTATGCCTTTAAATGCAGAAATCCAGGTCACTTCAGCAATTTCATGCATATAAAAAGATGAGTGAATATTCTAACTCTTTTTTTTTTATCTTTCCTACCATGACTCCAGTTCTGATTGAATATCTTACTGAAATTCAGATAGATGCCGATAATACTTCCATCATTGATCAGCAGATGAACTATTGGATGTCTTTTGATTTTCCCTACATAATCGGTGACAGCACTAACATCACAGAAATCAACATAACTACTGGTATGATCTTTGTCTCTATTTAGACAAGTTGTACTTAAAACATTATGAATGCTGCCCTAAATGCATAATGAATTTTTGGATTCTGCTTTTCAGTGTGTTCTTTGAATGAAACACAGTATCAGTGTAAATGTGAGGGTCTGTTTGTTTGGCCGAATGACACGTGTCACTCATACGAGGTCTGTGATGACATCATTGATGGTGCATGTACATGTATCAATGCCCTTCCAGACAATGGACAGTTCTGTCAGTTAAAAGAAGGTAAGTCCATAAACTGAACCTCAAATGTAAGGCTGCAACCTAGTGAAGCTTTGTCCTTCCTAGTCCAGTCTTTCAGAGGCTTGTAAGCTAGAGTCCTCCTCAGTATTAAACCACTAGAATCAGGCGGTCTAGTAAGCGTGCATGGCCATGTCATAAACGTTTCCTCACCCGCGGTCACGGCACAAAATACTACTAAAATTATAATTTGCAAAATATTTTATATTAAAACCCTTTATATTCCCTAATGCAGTACAGGTAATGACGATCTGTGGTCATCAGGATTAAAAAGTTTATAGGCATAGGAAGTTATGATGAATTTTTAAACCAAGTCATATCAATTTTTTTCTTCAGTTCCAACAGTAACAACACCATCACCGACACCATCATCAACACAGTCACCATCATCAACTTTAGCATCACCATCCACACTGTCATCACCATCAATACAACCATCAACAACATCACCAACATCAACAACAACAGCATCAACACCATCAACAGCATCAACAACACCATCAACAGCATCACCAACACCATCAACATCAACAGCATCACCAACACCATCAACAGCATCACCAACATCAACAACATCAACAACAGCATCAACACCATCAACACCACCACCACTGACAAGAGGTATGTCCAGTAAAAAATAAATATAGCACAACAACTGTATGTTATGATAGTGAAGATTTGTATCAGTATTGAGAACTGTTGCTGAAACCTGTTCATTCAGTGCAGACTTAAACCTTTTTTAAAGGTGCTATGTCAATTACAATAGATTGGTATTTTGATAACAAGTTATATGTTTATTTGAGATTTCTGACATCTAGAAATAAATAGATTCAAGAATAAATACATACATTTAAATAAATACATGACTTTATTGCTTTGCATGTATAGAGAACAAATTATAAATCCAAAAAACCCATTGTTTTCCACAGAACTACTGTGAAACTGAATTTGAAATATTGCACATAAATAATTGGTGTCTCAAATGTGTTTTATTTTCTCTCTCTCTCTCTCTCTTTTTTAAATGGGGGAAATAATGGGTATACAAAGCATGTCAAACAATAATAGCAGAAAATGATTTTGTTCATTTATTTGTCTGAGGTAATATATTTTGATGGGGCCCCAATCTTGCATACCCTCAGCAACTAGGTAGCATAGCATTGGTATCGAGGATTGTTAGTTAACCCTGTTGATAAATGCACATAAAAGTACACTTGTTTTACAGTTATTGGAATGTCGATGACATTAAGTCGGAATTTTGAAGACAGTCTTTTTGATTCTACTGACAAGAATTACCTGGATTTATCTGGACAAATCATGGCAGCAGTGAGTACTACATGTTTCATATTTTGAATATATTGTTTGTGTAATATGTTGATTTTTGTTTAAATACTATAAGCACAACTTTAATTACAGCTTGAATATACATTTACCTTTGAAAAAGTCATAACATACATGTTACTATTTTTTTATCATTGTAATTTTATATATATATATATATATATATATAATATATATATATAATTTATGTACAAATTTATTTAATTTTTATTATTATAAAATTTTCAAGCATTCATTGGGTATTTTTTCCTTTTACAGATTGAAGAAAGTTATTCTAGTAAGCTAAATGGCTACATTTCTCATTCTGCAAAAGTTACTGGCTTCAGGTATGATCTGCCATTTAAATTTGTGACATTTTTTTACTCAACATACCAATTTATTCACTACTTTTTCAAAAAAATCCAGTGTCTTTACATTGGTGTGGTTTGTGTTTCGCTCCACAGGCCTGGTAGCGTTATAGCAGACTACACAATAAGTGCAACATCCAACAACCTTGATTTTACAGCAGCAAACACAGCAGTCTCTGAGTCTCTAAAAGCACAAGGAATCTTGTCTTTTGCTCAAAGTGGTAAGGGTAGTCAGCGCCTAATCTAAAACCCTTCACATTTCTTATATCCATCATATTTATTATGTTATTGTTTGTCTTTGTTTACTGTTGAATTATATGAGCTGTATGGTTTTATTTTCAGAACAAACAGATTTCACAACAGGTAATTTATATCCTCTGCAAAAGCTGAACCTGATCTGTACACAGCCAGACTTTGCAAAGGGACCAATACAATGGATAGTGAATAACAAAGATCCTGCACTGGACAACACAAGATACACCCTTTCAAACAACAATAGCATTCTCACTGTGAAAAACACTAGTGAAAGTGACAGTGGTGAGTGGGATTTCTCTTTGTCTTCTCTATCTTATGGCAAAGTGGTTGATCCTTTTTTTAAAAAGCAGACTGCTGTGAAACTTTACCATAGTTTCACTGAAGTATATTAGCACATATTCTACAGCATATATGGTTATTAATATAATTATTTTCCATGATACCATATTTGGCATAGATTATGCTTTGAGTTTAAATATGAAATCAATCAGCCAATGAAAATGAAGCTACACTTACAGTATGTCAATGTCATGAACATTTACAAAGTATTGTTTTGGTAGCAAATAAATATACAAGAATTTTTTTTTTCTTTCTAAAAATCTTCCATAAAAATTAAAGTATTGGGTTTACTTTATAAAATAATAAACATGTATTCTTTTCACCATTTTTTCCCCCCACATGCAGGTCGATACTCATGCCTCATCCAAAGCAGTACAGTACCGTACATTCAGTGGCAAAACATTATTATTAAACAACGCCCCACTATCATTGTGGGTGATAAATACCGTGTTTTCCCATGTGATGGCAGCACTGTCCAACTGAGATGTTCTGTTGAGATTGGCTACAATCTAGAGTGGGTCCTGAATGGTGCAGTACAAACTTCAGGTTGTACATACAAATTGTTAGTGTATATATATATTTTTTTAATATATACAAAACTAATTGACATCATTTAAACTTTCAGTCAGTTAAATCCACCATCTTATTAAGGTTTGTTTTTTAATCCAATCAGGATCTGACAGTATCACATTAGATCATAAAACTCAAAAAGAAAACTGTAAGGAGGAAACCTTTACTTGCCGTCTCAAGGGTCTGCCACAACTACAGGATTACAGTTATAGCAGGAGCAGTGTAACAGTTGGGATAAAGGAAAAATGTAAGCCTTCATTTTCTCAATTTATTCAGCATCAAAATGCTTATTTTAGCAATCTAATTAGTGTGCGTTCAATAAACAGTAAAAAAAAAAAACACTTTTTGGAACAATGCATTTTGAAAAGTGATATAAATTTTTAATTGTTGTATTATATTGTATTATATTTTGATATAAAGGGTTGAATAGAATCTAATTTCTGTCTGCCTTTCAATCAAATACTTGTCCACTCCAGCTAACAACTGTCAAAATGAAGAACTTGGACTTGGAGAAGCAAATGAAGAGAAGAACGGAATCTGTCAAAGTGGCTTTAAAGGCACCATAACTTACAGATGTGATGGTAAATCACTTGTTTGGACACCAGTACAGAACAACTGTGTTCTTGATTTGATCGACGACATTAAAAGCAAAGCTAAGGTAATCTATTGGTTATGACTATTGAACAATTATCTGTCCATTCTTAAATGATTCTAATATTTGTATTTTTGTACTTTGCTCTTTAGACCTTGGTTAAGGAAAACATAACAGACTTTATGGATAACCTCAGCAGTGTCACAGCACAGAATAATGTTAGTATAACAGCATCTGCTGCTACTGTCCAAGCCATTGTGGATATACTCCTTATAGTTGCTGATTTGTCACAATCAATTGCCATCAGTGAGCCAGTGATGAAGGTATGTATATTCACATTCAAACTTTTGTGTAAATTTTGATCTGTAGACATTGTATGCTTGTATTGAAATGACTTTAACAAGATAATATCTAATGATTAAGATAAATTAGTGTTGACGTGGGCTGATAGGCGTAGTTTCCAGGGAGGCCTGACCCCCGTAGCGGCTGAAAGAAATGACTACAGATAAAATAATAAGTCCACAAGTCTTCACAAGTCTAAAAATAAGGCTCATAACTCTTAATTAGGTAGGACACTGCATTTTCATTCTCAAAAACAAAATGTTGTGATATGTTTCTTGGTATTTTCACACATCATGTTATTGTTTCTTTTAACTCTGATAGCTCCAGAGCAGGGTTAACAATGCTTACTATACGGTCACATAATTTGATAGTCACAGAATTCGATGTAACACAGCTGTGGTGTCAAAATCTCCCTGTGAGAGGATGACTCCCTTGAATCTTCCTATAAGGATTAGGATTAGGTGTGGGGGTGTGCTTTAGAGCACTGTTTCTCAAACTGGGGTACGCGTACCCCTGGGGGTACATGAGGTGACAAAAGGGGGTATGCGAACAAAATGCGGAGTAGTTAATTTAACTCTACCATACCTTATATTTCTAACTGGCAAAATGTCGTAAATCCATTACGTTTAATCAAATTACTTCATGTTTTGCAGTCTAAAATGACTGCATCCACACAAGCAGCATGCATATGATAGATTGCGTGCCGAATCTGCTGCCTTAAAGGTGCTAAAGCAGATGTTTTGTTTTATAAATTTTTGCAATATTGCTTGAAACTGTCTTTACTAACTGATAAAAGACTATTTATTAGGTGCACTGAAAGGAATATTATTAATATACATCATCTGTGCACGAGGTAGGGCCTTAAAAACATCAGCCAACCGTTTACGTGATTGGCCCTCTGGCTTGTCAATCACTGCCATGATGTTCCTTGTGAGAGACGAGCGCGGATGCGCGCTCCAGTAACTTTCCACAATCCACAGGCGCCGCATGCAATGTTTTTGTCAGGCGACAGGAGTAACAACTGCAGATTATGAGTTACCTGCGGTGAGTCCGACATAATGAATCCACTAACACGACACAGCGAATTATTGTACATGCATTATTACAACAGGTCAAAAAAAAAAAAAACAGAGCAGAACTACAACACACGAATGCGGCTTTGAACGAATTGTGAGAGTCAGTGATTCAATGATTCATTCACAGCCACTTGCTTTATTACTGAATGAATGACTCTGACTCATTCATAAAAACAGTGACTTGCTGCCACCTACTGGCAGTTTTAGTTTAATATTTAAAAGTATCACTTCGTTTTACCATCATTGCATATTTCTCTATTAAACATTTTTTATTTCAAACATTATTTATTTTATAAATTTATTCATAAACGTAAAAATATGCACTGGAAAATCAATTTAGGGGGCAAATATTGTCCCTTTTTTATTATTATTATTATGCACACAGACAATTACAATATTTACAAAAAACAAATTAAATGCAGAATACAAATACAAAGACCAACAAAACATACATAACAGTACAATTTGTGTGTGTGTGTGTGTGTGTGTGTGTGTGTGTGAATGTAAGTGTAACTGGGTGTGGTAGTGGAAATATATGAATAAAGGAGCATGTGGGAAAGTACAACAGACTTAACCAGAATTAAAAAAATAAATAAAAATAAATAAATATACACACACACACACACACATATATATATATATATATATATATATATATATATATATATATATATATATATATATATCAAAGAGAGAAAATAATAATAAATAATAAGAATTTTAGTGACAATAATAATGATGAAGAGGGTAATAGTATCACACAAGAAGAAAAAAAAGAAAAAAAACGTAAATGAGGGATGAGAAAGATGACAAAAGCAATAGTAATAGCAATATTAATAACAATAATAATAATAATAATAATAATAATGATAACAATAATAACAATAATAATAATGAAAAATCCAATTAATAAGAAATGACAAATAGTAATAATAGTATTAGCAGTAGTAGTAATGATAAACATATTAACAAATATACTCATTTCATCCGGAATGAGGGGGGAGGTTAAAGGATCAGGAAGAGGACAAACAAAGATAATAGTAGTAGTAATAGCAGTAATAATAATAATAATAATAATATTGGTACAGCCATTGATAGTAATGATAATAGTAGTAGTTATAATAGCAATAATGATAATAAAAAAAATAATAATATTATTAATAATGGTAATATTGATACAGCTATTAATAATAAGGTTTTATAAAGCTGCCTCTGACACCCCTCATGGCCATGGGATAGGATAGACCCCCGCCAGCGTCATGTTGCAACCGGCTATCAAGGTGAGGTGCTGCGAGGGCCAGGGTCCCAAACCCCATACTCAACCCCAGCCGTCCCACACATGCCACGCTTACCCTGCCTTTGTTTTTGTTTTTTTGTTTTATGTTTTTTTATAAATATGGCAGCTTTCATTGTTATACTCATGATATGTTTGTCAACTAGTGTATAATGCATTAAAAAAGTATGGCGTGCAGCATGGAACCAGCCCAGTGCAAAGCCCAGGCCACCATGGTCACGCCACACTTACCCTCTTTTTTTTTTCTTTTTTTTTTAACTTGTTTTATATTCCAAATGAATGTGTGTGTGCACCTCATCTAACATGTGAAGCATTAAAACAGCGAGACAAGTGCTAAGCCAGCCGGAGACAAGAAATCCCATGTACAAGAAATACAAGCTGGAGGGCGAAAGCCCAAGGCCCCCGGCCCCACACCACACTAACCCACAACTAATCAGAACCGTACGTAGCAGGGGCTAGTATGCCACAGCCAACCAGGATCCAGAAGCAGCAAGAGAGAGAGAGAGAGAGAGAGAGAGAGATTTAAATGTAATCTTTTAAGTATTTTATTTATATTTAATATTAATCGGTGTTGCTACCTCTTCCTGACCCACACCCCCCAGTCATGTGTGAATATTAATGGTGTATCATTGAGGATGGCTTCAGACAAAGAAGGTCAGTGGATTCATGACTGTTGGAAGTTAAAGAGAGATGACCAAGAGGGGTGTAACACTCATTATTTTGAGTGGAGGTAGACAAGTTTTCCATGGAGATGTACTCTATTAGTAAATTTTTCCAAGTTGTAATGTGTATGGTGTTCCTTGATTTCCAGTTCATGAGGATAGTTTTCTTGGCGATAGTTAGAGTCACCAGGAGTAACTGACTGTTTGTATTGTTTAAATTGATTATGGATATGTCACCTAATATACAGAGGGAGGGAGACAAATATTGTCCCTTAATGGAAAAGGTTTGACTGCAGTCAAAGTGGAAGAGAGGGGTACGCAGAAGGATGGGAATCCCTTCAGGGGGTACTCCACGCTAAAAATTTTGAGAACCACTGCTTTAGAGATATGGACCACTCAGGTAGCAGCCTCCCCACTGAGTCAGAATTTCACACAGAGTTAGAATCTGGTACAAAACTACTTAAGCTATACAGTGCAGAATGATAATGCAGTGTGGTGACATTAACTGCTTTTCAGTGAATTTTTGCAAGTTAAATCTAGTAATTTCAATAGGAAATCTGCGTGATGGTGAAACATTTCCCCATGCAAATTGGGCTACAGTTTCAAGTGTTGACCAAAGCTATTCAGTTTGAAAGGGACTTCTGTGTGACCTGTGCTTCATACATCACTACACCACGAGAGACAACCCCCCCCCCCCCCCAAAAAAAATGAAGCTACGCCTAGAGTGTTGATGCAGTGTAATTGTGTTATGCAACAGTCATTTTCTCTATTATCATGAATTAAACCTGTTCATTACATTATGGGATACATTTTATCATATTAAACAAATTTTATATTCAATTTCCAGGATTTCCTACATACAGTGGACATTATTGTATCAGGTACTGTCAGTTCTCAATGGACCATATTGAACAATGACAACAACACCAGCGTTAAACTTCTGGAAGCTATTGAGAAGATAAGTGACCGTCTCACGGATGATTTTACGATTAGTGGAAAATCCATTCAGCTGAACAGAACTACAACTAATAACTCATTCAGTATAACATCAACACTGTTTAACTCAACTACAGAGATTGTAATACCACAGGTTCCTAATGAGACTACCATAACCATCATAATCTTCACAACACTCAACAATGTCCTACCTACTCGTAATACTAGTAGTAAAACTGACACTAATAATACAGATGTGCACATCAATGGAGATGTGGTTGTTGTTAAGGTGGACCAAACAATTAACAACATTTCTTTTGCGTTTGACATTACTGATCAGTCTTTGGGAAATCCTCAGTGTGTCTTTTGGAACTTCAGTCTTGACGGATGGGATTCCACTGGATGTGAAGTAATACCCTCAGTGAATGAAAAGGACAAGATTACATGTGAATGCAACCACACAACCTCTTTTTCAATCCTAATGTCACCGTTTCCCCATAAAAACAAAGCCTTAGCCTATATAACTTACATTGGTGTAGCTATTTCAATGGCCAGCTTGGTTATATGCCTCATTATTGAGACTATTGTATGGAAGTCAGTAAGAAGAAATGACACATCCTATATGCGACATGTGTCCATAGTCAACATTGCCGTGTCCCTTCTGATCGCAAACATCTGTTTTTTCATTGGAGCCGCAATCACAGATCAAGAGCAGCCACCCTCAGTGGGTCGCTGCAGTCCAGCGGTTTTCTTCATGCACTTTTTTTACCTGGCTCTTTTCTTCTGGATGTTGATTTCAGCGCTGTTTCTCTTTTACCGGACAGTCATGGTCTTGTCCCAAATGTCAAGGGCCAGAATGATGGCCATAGCCTTCATAGTCGGTTATGGTGCACCTTTGCTCATAGCGGTCATTACTGTTGCGTCGACAGCTGGATCTCAAAAATATATTTCCCAAAGAGCGTGCTGGCTGAACTGGGATGAATCTAAGGCCCTGCTGGCATTTGTGATTCCAGCTCTCACTATTGTAGCCATAAACCTTGTGGTTTTGATTGTGGTTCTGTACAAGATGTTGAGGAGAGGAGTTGGTGCCACAACTCAACCAGATGAGAAACATGCTCTGGTGGTCATTGGTCGATGTGTGGCCATTTTGACTCCTATCTTTGGTCTAACATGGGGATTTGGAATTGGAACCATGGTTTCACGTGACTTAGGCATTCATGTGGTGTTTGCACTCCTTAATTCTCTGCAGGTATCACTTTTTGTCTCTAAAATTTTATTGAAAATTTTTCAATGTAATATATATATACAGCTATGGAAAAAATTAAGAGACCACTTAACATTGATTTCTGAACTTGGAGTGGTCTCTTAATTTTTTCCATAGCTGTATATATATATATATAAAATTATCTTTCTGCTGTAATGCTGTACATTTGTCTATTCTAAATGTCCATGTTTTTATGAATTTAATTTGTATTTTCATTTGTAACACTTCCTTTAATAGGGATTATTTATTTTGGTGTTTGGAACGCTTCTAGACAGCAAGGTACAGTATGAGATCACTTCTGTTGCTTTGTAAAGAGCTTAAGTACAGCCACTTAATTTTGTAATATTGGATGTAATCTAAAGATCTATTACAGACTTAATTTATTCCTTAAACCATATTACACAGCATCAGCATCATTAATCACGTTGTCTAGATTTATTTACTGTTTTTATCCTGCTTTATTACAGAGCTGCCCACTAAATATTTGAACATTAAATATTGATTCAAAATTTGATCTATATATATTTTATCTATATAAGTTCACTTCGACATACAAAGCAATTGACTGAGCAGTAATCTTAACACTGCAACGATATAATAAGTAGGCTAATATTAAAGGGTGGATTCACCCAAAAATGAAATTTCTGTCATTAATTACTCACTCTCATGTCGTTCCACACCCATAAGACCTTCGTTCATCTTCAGAGCACAAATTAAGATATTTTTGATGAAATCCGTGAGGTATATGACTCGTGTATAGACAGCAATATAATCAACACTTTCAAGGTCCAGAAAGGTACTAAAGACATCGTTAAAACAGTCGACGTGACTGGAGTGGTTCAACCTTAATTTTATGAAGCGACGAGAATATTTTTTGTGCGCAAAACAAAAATAACGACTTTATTCAACAATATCTTCTCTTCTGTGTCATTCTCAAACGTTGTTTACATTGTTTACCTGCTCCCAGGTTCTACATCAGAATGCCGACTCATTATTGGCCGGCACATGCGTCAGCATCATATGCATGCATCGTGCTGCTCAGCTTTGGCCAGTACTAAGCCGGCATTCGGACGTAAACATGGAAGCCTTCACTGTGCTTGTATGGACAGGGATAAGGACAGGGAAGAGAAGATACTGTTTAATAAAGTCGTTATTTTCGTTTTGTTTTTGCACACAAAAAGTATTCTTGTCGTTTCATAAAATTAAGGTTGAATTGTAGTCACGTTGACTGTTTTAACAGTGTCTTTAGTATCTTTCTGGACCTTGAAAATGTTGATTATATTGAGTCATATACCTCTCGGATTTCATCAAAAAATATTTTAGTTTGTGTTCCAAAGATGAACAAAGGTCTTGCGGGTGTGGAAAGACATGAAGGTGAGTAATTAATGACAGAATTTTCATTTTTGGGTGAACTAACCCTTTAAGAAAGTTTCAACCAGTATAACAAAAGGTGTTTGTGAAAAATGCCTATCCTTAACCTTTTAAGTGACAAGTGTAAATAGGCCCTTGTCTTCCCTATTGTGACATCTGAGTGAAACAGCTTCTCAAAAACAAAACAAACAAACAAACAAACAAAAAATGTAGGGCGGACATTGAGTTTGTCCAAAAGGAATGTGAGTGAAAGGTTGTCATGCACTCACGCTGAAAAACATGTCTTCAGTGAAGAAATGTTGCTGTAAGAGGGAGCTATTTTGATTAAAGTTTACTAGAGCATGTGAATGTATTTATTTATTTATTTTAAACAAAGATGTGCATGGATAAATCATTAATTAAAAAAATAAGAATATTAGTCAATTTTGATTTCATGGTGACGTTCAGAGACAGCTTTGTTATGCTCAGATCATGTACTTTTGCCTTCACTGTTTGGTCTGAAGAGCAGAAGTGGATAATAGTACATGAAAACATTTTGATAGTTGCTATCGATGACCAATATCGGGAAATATCTGGTGTGATAAAAACAAGCATTCTGTGTAATAAGCAGACATTTAAGAAACTTACAACAAATTTCTGGATGTTAACCAGAGATCTTTGTTTGCAGGTTCGTGAGTCACTACAAGGAGAGCTGTCACAGAATCTCAGTTCAGGCCGTACCAATGTAAATGCCATTCTATAAAAGCACATACTTATATGAGCTCTATAGGACTTTAACTAATGTTAAACTTCTAACCAATGCTTAAATATTATTTTTTACATTGACATATATATTGATTGATATCACCTTACAGAACACCAGTGCAGGACTAGCATCCATACCTGGACTCAATTTCCTGCCATGGATCCGGCGAAGGAGTAAGTAGATGACATACATCTGAAAAAAAGAAAAAGATTAATATATATTTTAATAGTGAGAATGTAGTTATTATTCATGAGTCATATTTATCATCTAGATAAAAGTCTGCTTAATGAATTAATGCAAAAACAATAGATGCGAGTAACTAACATCTAACTATTGCAGATGTGTACAACGTGTCTGAAGCCAACCTTTCCCCAGCAGTTACAACTTCAGACAGCTCCAACGGCTCATATGCCATTGTAAGCAATTAAAGGACACTCTAAAAGTGTTTCTTTCACTGCATTGTCTGATAGTGTTTGGTAGAAGAAATTTTTCTATGTTCTGATATGATTTGATATGATATGATATGAAAATTTACAAGATGTCTTCATACTGTATTGTATATTGTACAGTGGTTAAGGCTACTTTTATCTATACTTGAAAAATGGGTAATTTTTTAATTTCACAGCTCTAGAGTTTCCTTTGTTTTGAGATCACTTTTTTTTTTTTATTAAAAAATTGTTGTTCAGATTTTAATAAATTCCAAATGTTCCCAAGATGTCTAAATGTTACTGCATCACCAATAAAAATGCATCTTCATGCACAATTGCTTGAAGATTACTTGAGAAAAAAAGGCTGTTGTCTTCCCCTTTGCCAAATAGGAAAACTTCAACACCCATAATGCACTGGGCATGCTGCCATACAAGGCCACTGTCATCTTTAATGTAATTGTGTTAAATTAAGTGTTAAATATCCAAATATTTCAATTATAAATAAGACAAATTAATGATGTTCAAGTATTCACTTAATAGGCTATTATAAATATTTATTATTTAACAGTTCATCATGTGTAAGAAATTACATTTAATTGGTGTAATAATTATGCACTAATTTGTTTTCTTACACATTATATAGTAAGCGATATGGATATTTAAATTTATACAATTCGTATATATATTTAGGATAATCTGAACTGACAGTTTGAGGAGACGCGATTTGTCATGACATGATGACACCGGTCTGTTCTGTTTAGCAGTTTCTCAACTACCTTGTGAATTGAGAATTGACAGCCCCAGGGCATCTTGTGGATAAACAAATAACTGCAATAAATAAATAAATAAACATGTGCGATCTAAGTGTTCTGACATTAAACCTCTGTCGATCTGTTGGCGTAATGTTTTAAAAAGTGTGTAAGAGTGGGTGTGTTTGGGGGAGGGGGTGTTCTTCTTGCCTTAGACCAGAGGGAACAGTTCAAAAGCAGTGGAAGTAGGGAAGAGAATGAGATTGGAACAATGGAACACAGATCTTCTGATCATAAAAAATACAGATACCTTGAGCACCAACACTTATTTGATGCATTTGGTCATTAACTCTTACTCCAACAATTGATTTTCAGACCAAATTTTTAAATGAATTTTACAACAATCTATATAAATGATCAAATTTTATACTTATTTTTTATTAGTAGTATGGAATTATTAGTATACGCAATTCATGAATATGAAATTTTTACATAAAATATGCATATTAACTAACAAAATAGCCTATAGGTCAAACATTTCCTGAATGTATGTAAACCGAGTTAAATAGAATTGTAGGCCCTAATACCTCATTCAATAGTGAAGAACTATACAGTTTTAGAATATTTACCAAATGTTCAACAGAGTACCTTTTCTTTTTGTAAAGAAAGTACAATTGCAGTATTGTGAATCAGCATATTGTTTTAATCTGGGTCAGGCTGGGGAATATCATTTAAAGGGTTAGTTCACCCAAAAATGAAAATTCTGTCATTTATTACTCACCCTCATGTCGTTCCACACCCATAAGACCTTCATTCATCTTCAGAACACCGATTAAGATATTTTAGTTGAAATCCAATGTCGCTTTATAATATTAACATTGAGCCACTGTACTCACATAAACAGATTTAAATATGTTTTTAGTACCTTTATGGATCTTGAGAGAGGAAATGTCATTGCTCCTTATGCAGGCCTCACTGAGTCATCGGATTTCAACTAAAATATCTTAATTTGTGTTCCGAATATTAACGAAGGTCTTATATAAGTGTGGAACGACATGAGGGTGAGTAATAAATGACATTATTTTCATTTTCGGGTGAACTAACCCTTTAAATAACAGGCAATTACAGTTTCTGTAACTCTGGGCAGACAGCAGGGGGCAGCGACACTCTCCTTAAAGGATTTAAATTTTGTCATACAAATTACAGAAGTAATTTCTATGAATGTGGGCTCAATGCAATACATCAGCAACGGAGCTTCGTAAAGCTAATGCTGATAACTGGCATGTAGCCTATACTCTTCATATATTTTTGCTGTTGTTCATTTACAAAGCAACCATTCTTAGTTTTGCCTGCGGTGAAAAAGCAGTTAAACTGCTGAACAAAAACGGGTTCGGCTCAAGTTCACAGGAGGCATTTTCAGAGGTGACGCTAGAGATAAGACAGATCATGTTCCTTTTCAGTGTTATTTGAATGTCTATTATGTTGCAAGTTTCACAGAGATGGTTTTTAAGTTAACACATATTTGCTGTAGGCTATTGTTGGTCGATTGTAGCAGTCTCCCAGGTTTCTACTGCATGATTCCTAAAGGGTTAGTTGACCCAAAAATGAAATTTCTGTCATTAAGTAATAACACTATGTCGTCCCATACACGTAAGGAACACAAATTAAGATATTTTTTGATGAAATACGGTGGTATCTGATCCACACAGGCAGCAACGACATTGCACTTTTTGAGGTCCAGAAAGGTAGGCCTACTAAAAACGTACTCGGTTACTAACGTAACCTCGGTTCCCTGAGATACGGAACGAGTACTGCGTATGGGGAAAGGTCTCCCTTTTTCCCCGCTGCTGAAGCCTTTTTCAATAACGCAGTGTAACTGCACCGTCATTGGTTCACTCATAGACAAGTTGTTGAACCAATGGCGGCGCGGCATAGCTGCGCGGCCTATGGCGACAAAGCGCGCGAATATTCCCGCCGAAATGGGCGGGGTATAGGGCTATATAAGCAGGCGTTTCGCCATAGGATTTCAGTGTCAATCGACTGAAGCGACGACCCTGAGCCGCAGCCTCGTGGCACGGCAAGTGACGCAGTACTCGTTCCGTATCTCAGGGAACCGAGGTTACGTTAGTAACCGAGTACGTTCCCTTTCGATACTTCACTCGTACTGCGTATGGGGAACGAATTCAACCACGCCGTGCCACGGCTGGGAACGATATAGCTTGCATTTGGCCACCCAGAGGGGGCAAAAAGGACAAGCGGAGGCAAAGCCTAACCGAACCCATGGTTACACTGAAGGAAGATACTTCCTATGGTGGCGTGAAGCGGGACCTGTTGGAAGCCGCTAATCACACCGACAGGACCCGAGCTTGTAAGGTCGGGACATCGAGGTGATAGAACCTGACAAAGGTGGACGGCGAAGACCAGCCGGCCGCCTCACAGATGTCTTGGATGGAAACTCCGTTGGACCAAGCCCACGAGGAAGCCATTCCTCTAGTGGAGTGGGCCCTGACTCCTATGGGGCAATTAGTGCCCAGTGAGGAGTAGCACAGGTTAATAGCATCCACTATCCAACGGGAAATGCGTTGTTTCGAGACCGGAGACCCTTTGGTGCGGCCGCCAAAACAAACAAAGAGCTGATCCGACAGTCTGAAAGACTGTGATCGGTCTATGTAGGTCCTCAATGCCCTGACTGGGCAGAGTAGCTGCAGCTCTGGTTCGTCCGCCGAGGGAGGAAGAGCAGAGAGCGAGATGACCTGAGCTCTAAACGGAGTTGAGAGCACTTTAGGGACGTAGCCATGCCTAGGTTTCAGAACGACCTTAGAGTCACCAGGCCCGAATTCGAGGCATGCAGGGTTCACAGAGAGGGCCTGCAAATCGCCAACACGCTTTACCGATGCTAGTGCTAGTAGCAGAGCGGTTTTTAGTGTTAGGGGCCTGAGGTCGGCTGAACCCATTGGTTCAAATGGGGCTCCTTTCAAGGCCCTGAGGACCAACGAGAGGTCCCAGGAGGGAATAGTGAGAGGGCGAGGAGGATTCAAACGCCTAGCACCTCTCAAAAAACGGATCACGAGCCCGTTTCGTCCCACCGATTGGCCAGCAATAGGAGCGTGGAACGCTGCAATGGCTGCTACGTAAACCTTAAGCGTGGAAGGGGAGCGCCCCATTTCCAAGCGTTCTTGGAGGAAAGACAGTATGGAAGATACGTCACTCTCCACAGGGTCTATGTTGCGTGTTGAACACCAATCAACAAAGACTGACCACTTCTGGTCGTAGAGGCGCCTCGTAGATGGGGCTCTAGCCTGAGAAATGGTATTTAGGACGTCCTCGGGGAGGCTAGTCGGCTCCCATCGAGGGACCAGAGGTGCAGAGCCCAGAGCTGCGGCTGTGGGTGCCAGATTGTTCTGTTTGCCTGAGAGAGGAGGTCCCGTCTCAGGGGAATCGGCCACGGGGCTCTTAGAGAGAGCCTGAATAGCTCTGAGGACCAAACCTGGTTCCTCCAGAGCGGGGCCACCAGAAGGACTCTGTGCTGGTCTTCTCTGATACGCCTGATGACCTGGGGGATCAGTGCGATCGGAGGGAAAGCATAAAGGAGCGTGCTGGGCCATGTGTGGGCCAGAGCATCTACTTCCTTCGAGAAAAATGTTGGGCAATGAGAGTTGTCTTCTGAGGCGAAGAGGTCTACCTCTGCCTTCCCGAAGAACTCCCAGATCGTGAGGACCACTTGGGGGTGGAGCATCCACTCGTCGGAGGGGATGTTGCTCCGTGACAACATGTCCGCACCCAGATTGTTCCTGCCAGGAACATGAGTCGCTCTGAGCGACTGAAGCCTCGGAAGAGCCCATTCCAGCAGACGTTTCGCCAGAGCGCATAAGCGGCTGGACGAAAGACCGCCTTGGTGGTTCAGGTATGACACCACCGTCATACTGTCTGACCGAACTAGAACATGACGTCCCGTCAAGTAAGCCTGAAAGAACTGAAGGGCTTTCATCACTGCTAGCATCTCTAGACAGTTGATGTGTAGATGGCTTTCCTCGTGGCTCCACGAGCCGAAGGCCGGTCTGCCCTCGCACACAGCGCCCCAGCCCAAGTTGGAGGCGTCTGTTGAGAGCACCGTCCTCCGTGAGACCGCCTGTAAAGGGACTCCGCGTTGGAACCATACTGGATCCATCCAAGGTTTCAGGGCTAGAAGACAGGCCCGATTGACCTTGAGACATAGGCGGCCGTGCCGCCATGCGCTGGGAGGAACCCGGAACTTCAACCAGTACTGAAGAGGCCGCATCCGAAGAAGGCCTAGCTGCAGCACCGGGGAGGCGGAAGCCATCAGCCCTAGCAGCCTCTGGAAAAACTTCAGAGGGAGATAGGCTTTGTTCGTGACAGATGCCGTGAGCTGCTGAATTGCCAGGGCGCGCTCTGGCGAGACTACTGCCGTCATACGGACCGAGTCGAAAACTGCTCCCAGAAACGAAATTCGTTGAGTGGGGCATAGCGAGCTCTTGGCTAAGTTGACCCTGAGACCCAGGCATTGTAGATGGCTGAGGAGCACGGATCTGTGGCGTTCCAGCTCGTCTCGCGAACGGGCTAAGATGAGCCAGTCGTCGAGATAATTCAGAACCCGGATTCCCATCTGTCTCAGAGGGGAAAGCGCCGCGTCCATGCACTTGGTGAAAGTGCGGGGAGCCAGAGACAGCCCGAAGGGCAGGACCGTATATTGGTATGCCACCCCTTCGTATGCGAATCTCAAGAATCGTCTGTGACGGGGGGCTATCTGGATGTGAAAATATGCATCCTTCAGGTCCAGCGAGCAGAACCAGTCCTCGGGGCAAATGTGCGCGAGGATCTGCTTCAGCGTCAGCATTTTGAACTTCCGTCTCATGAGGGAGTGATTCAAAAGCCTGAGGTCTAGGATGGGTCTGAGACCGCCATCCTTTTTGGGGACCAGAAAGTAGCGGCTGTAAAAGCCTGTCTCGCTCTCTGACGGAGGAACCATTTCCACAGCTCCTTTTTCCAGCAACGACATGACTTCGGCCCGGAGGACATGAGCGTCGTCCGGATTGACCGATGTTTGAAGCACCCCGGCGAAGCGGGGGGCCGTCGTGCAAACTGGAGCGAGTAGCCCTGGTTTACGATCCCCATGACCCATTCTGACACATCGGGGATGGCCTGCCAGGCCTCGGCCCGAGTGGCTAGGGGTTGAATAATGTTGGGTGACAGACCGCCGTTGAGAGGGTCGTACACCGCGAGGGGTGGAAGAGGAAATTTGCTCTTTTTGTGATGAGGTAAAAATTTGTCCGCCGTGAAAACGGCGTTTGGAGTGGGCGCAACAGGTGTGGGCCCAGCTGTCACTTGGAGTATGTTTCCCACGCCCGGAAATAAACGAGGCGGAGGGGAAATTACTCGTGGGAGCTTTTGGGGTGGTCCGGTCGTAACGGGACGGTCCCCCATCCTCTTCCTGTCCGACGAATCAGGACGACTTCGGAGGCACCGGGTCCAGCACAATCCTGGGCCGGGGTCCCTGGCGCCTCGGGAAGGGAGGGCGCTTCGCAGGGCGCGAGCGCTGGCGATGCTCCTGGGGCGGCGCTGCCTGTGTTGCAGGTGGGGCTGGTTTGTTCTGCTGAGCCGGCGCAGTCCTGGGGCGGCTAGACGCAGAAGCGGAGCTGGAGCGCTTAGGCAAGAAATGCCTCATAGCCTGAGACGATTTCTGCGCGGCAGTAAAGCGCTCAGTGAAGCCATCCACTGCAGGCCCGAAGAGACCAGAAGGCGAGACCGGGGCGTCTAAGAAGGCCGTCTTGTCTAGGTCTTTGATCTCCGTTAGGTTGAGCCACAGGTGGCGCTCCAACACGACCAGGCTGGCCATGGAACGACCGATGGCCTGGGCCGTAGCCTTCGTAGCTCGCAGGGCAAGATCCGTGGCGCTGCGGAGATCTTTGAAGGCTGGCGCGTCGATTCCAGACTCATCCAGAGAGCGGAGGAGTTTGGCCTGGAATGCTTGAAATATGGCCATGGTGTGGAGCGCAGAGGCAGCTTGGCCCGCCGAGGTGTAAGCCCGTCCAGCCAGAGTAGAGGTGGTCCGACAGGGCTTGGAAGGAAGGGCCCTCTTCGTCTTCCAACCCACAGCCGCGGGAGGACAGAGGTGAGCAGCCACCGCTTCATCTAGGGGTGGCAAGCGCTCGTATCCCTTCTCCTCGGCGCTGTCGACGGCGGTGAGGGCGGAGCGGTGCGTAGTGTGGAGGCGGGCAGAGTAAGGAGCGCGCCACGACTTCGTCAGCTCTTCGTGGACCTCAGGAAAGAAGGGCGCTGAACGCTGGCGAGGTGCTTGGCGGCGGCCTGGCAGAAACCATTCGTCCAGGCGGCTGCGAGACGGCTCCTCTGGAGGGGCCCACTCGAGGTCCAGCTCTTCAACGGCTCTAGACAGGATGCGGAAGAGCTCGGCATCCATGCCCTGGCCATGCTCGATGGGTTCCAAGGGAGGCGGTGGAGCGGGGTCTTCCGGCTCGCCAGCCCATCCTTCCGCTTCGGAAGCCGCAAGAGACATGGAGTCGTCTTGTTCGTCGTCTGTTCCCCCGAATGAGACGAGGTCACTCGCTTCTGCGGAGGGACGCTGCTCAGGGCGAGAGAACAGAACGGGAGAGAGTTCCCTGGGAGGAGAGGGCGAGGCACGCGGGGGCTGGGCCGGCGTGAGCTCGCTCAACTCCTGGCGCTGAGTCGCTCTACCCCGCTGTCTTTTCCTCGCCGGCTCGCGGGAGGAAGGAGACGGGAGGGCGCGAGCGGCGAGATCGCCTTCAGTGAAGAAGGCGACCCGCGAGCGCAGGGAAGCGAGACTCATACACTCGCAGTGCGGGCATGAGTCTCCAGCGAGCGCGCCGTCTGCGTGGGGCTTGCCCAGGCAAGCGACACACTCGCTGTGTCCATCGTCGTAGTGCAGGGGGGCCCTGCAAGTACCACATGAGTGGCGGGGCATCGTGAGACGCCGCTGCCGTGAAAACGGCAATTGGGTGGCTCTTTTAGAGCGGCGAGGGCCGCGGAAGCTCTTAGAGCGGTGAAAACCGCTGGAAATCGCTCTTTTAGAGCGGCGTTTAAGCCGCGGATGAAGCTCTCAGGCGGCGCGCCGGATGGCGGCAGGGGACGCACAGGAAGCGGCCGGAAGCGGGAAGCGGGAGGCGGCGGCTCGGCGACGGCGCTAGAAGCTGCAGTCCGCGAGGGCGCCGGCGCTTTCCTCCACCGGCGAGTCCAGGCGAGTCCGCTGCGGGAGCCTCTTCAGACGGCGGCGAGAGCAGAAGGCGGCGAGCTTCTTCGGCTTCAGGCGGAGATCAGCGAAGAGAAGTAGATGTCGTCGCTGAAGGAGAAAACACTGAAATCCTATGGCGAAACGCCTGCTTATATAGCCCTATACCCCGCCCATTTCGGCGGGAATATTCGCGCGCTTTGTCGCCATAGGCCGCGCAGCTATGCCGCGCCGCCATTGGTTCAACAACTTGTCTATGAGTGAACCAATGACGGTGCAGTTACACTGCGTTATTGAAAAAGGCTTCAGCAGCGGGGAAAAAGGGAGACCTTTCCCCATACGCAGTACGAGTGAAGTATCGAAAGGGAACATAGGGTGCGTTCACACTTGTAGTTCGGTTCGTTTGGTTCATTTGGTCCGGACCAAAGAAAAAAAAAAAAAATTTAGTCCTGTTACGGTTAGCGTTCAGATTGCCAATTTTATCACCGAACCAAAAGATACCGAACCTTCAGGCATAGGGATATGTTCACAACGTGATTGGACGGATTTTATGACGTATTGCCTATTTTGAGATGGAACTTACCAAACATCCAAAACAGTGCTGTTTGCTGAGGTAAATGTGTTCGTTGTGTGTGCGTAGCGGTGCGTGGCCTGCATGTGATGGTATTTTTGCCAACTGGCAGGTGCTGGGAACTCGTGAAGAGCTTATAAAATGTGTAAAGTAGTCAAAACAGCGGCGGGAATCCATCCGTCACACACACAAATGATCTGCTGCATGGAGACGCGCGTCTGTTGCCTGTGATGGGCAAACGCGCGACTTTGACAAGAAAAACCGACATGCGTGAGGATTCTGTCCTTTTTAGGGTCTCGTCTTCCTGTTTTTGGTTCAGTTACATGTCTTTGGTCCGTGTTGCTTTCATATATCATTCAAACCGCACCAGAGTTCGTTTGGAAGCGGACCGAGACCCATCTTTTCAGCGGTCTCGGTCCGCTTGTTTGGTGCGCACCAGGGTTCGGATGGCAGCGTTTACATATGTTCAAATAAACCGCACTAACCGAGCAATCGCACCAGGGTTCGTTTTAATCGAACCAAACATGACCATTCTTTGGTCCGGACCAAATGAACCAAACGAACCGAACTAAGTGTGAACGCACCCTTAATCGAACCAAACATGACAAGTGTGAACGCACCCATAGTTAAAACCGTCGACGCGACAACAGTGGTTCAACTCTAATATTATGAAGCGACGAGAATAGGGTACAACGGGGCTAAAGGAACACCTTAGGAAAAAATGTGCATTTCACTACTCTCCAAAGTGTATGATTGCAGGAAAAAATATATATTTGTATTGAATATTGATGAAGCAACATATTTTGTGTGAAAATAAATCATACAATTGGTTAATTTTTTATAAAATATTAGGTGGTAAGGGGGGCCTTTTACCCCACACATGGGGTAAAAGGCACACAGTATTCATACAAATACTTTAGCCAAAATAACGTTTTTAATAATGTGTAAATTAATACTTGTTCAAAAGAATCACTTTAGCAAAGTTGGTATTTTCTGTTTATTTTGATAAATAAAAGAATTCATTTTTGTTCAATAAATACATCAAGTCATTAAAATAGGTGTATGTTAATATAAAAATATATTTTACAAAAACAAAATAACTTTAAAAAGTAAAGATTCTGAAAGCATTGAAGGAGATCCCGTAGTATTTAATATAGATTTACAGTAGTAACAATAAATTACATTTTATTATGATATATAAATATGTTTGTTTCATTAAATATGGGTATTATCTCTAAGATGGATACCCATTTTGATATATGATATTTGCCATCTGAATCTAACCATGTCACGTCAACAAATGGAAAAGTCAGTCAGCTATTCATTATCATGTTAATTACTGTACCTTTTACCCCAAATACCATACTTTTACATATTCTTCCGTTATTGAAAAACTGTTGCTTGAATTACCATGAACAAAACTCAAAATCATTAAGAAGACCTTTGTCTGAAAATACAAATATTAATTTAATAGATTCTCATTTGCTTCAAATGCATCAAAAACATAAAATATTAGATCAAACTATCTAAGAATCAACTATGTTGCTGCCTGCAATCGCTTCAAATTTGCATGTGCATCTTGAAAAGCAGATATTTAGGAAAGTGCTGCGGCAAGTTTTTGTGCCATCTAGTGGTGTAGAGGAAAATAAAATTAAAGGCACCTTTTGCCAGGAGAAGGTCACGTTGGCAGATCACGTCAGTCAAGCTTGCATCAGCTGACTCCCAGGTGACTTACGTCTACCTGTACGACACCTATCACGGCATTCGTATAAGCTCCTCAGTATTATCAGCTATTGCATTTCTCAGGAGCTAATTACCCTCCTCCATCCCCAGCTCCTCCCCTTCTTGAAATATGTGTACATGTTAAATTATTGATATTAATTATATCTGCATATGTTGGTTCTGTTCTGTTTACCCTAGGGGGGTTATTGCTGCTCTCCCTGCGCTTATCCATGTTAGGCTGCATGTATGCGCAGGAAGTTCTTGCCCAGAACAGAACCATACCGCCAATACAAACTCTATGCAATTATCAATCATATTTGACGGTAGTGGTCCTGATAGTTCACTCAAATTTTTAAGGCAGTTTAACCAGCTGAAAATGTTTTACGGTGTAAAAATGATAGGCCTTACAAAATTCATGCCAGTTTAGAACAAAAAAAAAAAAAAAAACACACAAAAATAAAAACATAAAAAGTTGCTGTTTTTCTTTGGCAGCTTTGTCAGATTTGTTTGTTTTCAAAGCAACATTATAACCCGGATGGTTCTGTTACATATGAAAAATGATTAAGGTTTGGAAATAAGAATGCTGTCAGTCAAGATTTTTGCTGCGCAAGACAAATAAAAGCAAAGGGCTTTATTTTGTTATGCTGTCCTTTTCATACTTTCATTTTGAGCAAAATAATGTTTACAGATTACGAGTTAGAAGACATGTTAGGGTTCTTTAGAGATATAATGTTCCAGCAAGTCTGCTTAATCAATTACCAAATAAGCATGTCAAAATTATTCCGGAAAATAGGATTTTGTTATCAACAAAAATATTGTGTAGCAAAAATGAGTACACCCTCCTAAAAGTAACTAAATAAAACTGTGGTTGTTGTTCTCACTGGAACTACTGTAGCCAAAGCACAATAAAGTCAGTTGGCCATTTCCAAAGTCCATATTTGTAAAATATAGATTCTGGGAATCAATACTCTGGTCTCATGAGACCAAATCAATCATTTTGGATCTAACAGCATCCAAAATGTTATGGTGTTGCTAGAGGAGGAGTACAGTGAGAAGTGCCTGGTTCCCACAGTAAAGTTCAGTGGTAGTAAAGCTCTTATATAGGGATGTATGCGTGCTGAAGGTGTGAGGGAGTTGTGCTTTATCAATGCTGCCCTGAATTCCCACACCACTGTGTAATTTAATACACAAACTTGAAGCAGAAGTTGTTACCCTTTCCACATTCCCTGCATTGTTGGGCATGTTTTTCAACATGACAATGAGGATGCATTCTCACCTTCTGTGGGCACGTATTGCACTCAGTCTTAACACTCTTGAGCGCCTGTGGGGGATTCTGTAGAGACGAGTTGAGCAACACTCCCCATTACAGATCAGGGCATTTAAGGAGCTCATCAATCCAGGAGTTAAACAGGACAGATGTGACAATTTGTCATGAACGTGTACACTCCATGCCAAGAAGGGTCAGAGCAGTATATTCAAAATTATGGAGGGCATACTAAGTGCTAGAGTATTATACATTTGTTGAATTAAATCTAGGGTGTATTCAGTTCTGCAATTCTTAATATATACAAAATTGGCTAATTTACTTATTTTATGGCTATTAATGACTTATATATACATATATATATATATATATATATATATATATATATATATATATATATATATATATATATATATATATATATATATATATATATACACACACACATATCAATCAGGCCTAAAGTTTAGCTCCAGCCCTGATTAATCACACCTGAACAAGTTAATAAAGTTATAAATGTATTCAGGATTACTAATGTGTTGGCCCCATCCTTTAGTGGAACAGTATAACTAATGTTCATTGAGCGTAAAGGAATCTGATGAATCTTGCATAACAACTCTCAAATGCTCTGTTTCACAGATAATGATAGGAGTGTACATATAATTATGCAATGACGATACTATATCTTATACTCCTCTCATGAAAATGCATTTTCTTATATTTATACAAATGTAAAACATTGAGTTGATTAAAGAGATATTAAAATCTATTTATTATCAGCAGTTCAAATAGGATACCGTTTTGCTTTATTGATCGAATGTCAGAGATGAGGCATGATAAAGTATGTAACTATATTTATAATAGCCTACTCTCTTAAATTTTCATAATATGCCAATAATGGATTTTTTTTGTCTAAGGATATCTGAGTATATATAATATGTGATTTACTCCTGATAATGTAGCCCATAAGACCTTACACTGTTTCTTTTAAATCTCAGCCCACTTCTGTTCTCTTACACAAGAGAACAAGGAAATAATAGAGAGAATCAAACTCGTCTAGCAGGTGACCCACACGCAGTCACATTGTAGTGGTGACCTGCACAAAGACATGTCAATTCCAGAAAGATTTTGTAGGTGGATCATTTGACAAGGAAACAAAATCTCAGACCCTGAGAAACAGGTTCGGCATCTCTTCATGGTTGTTTCCAGAGGTAAGCTAGGAGTGAGCTTGTTTAATCTTTTCAATGTATAACTGTTTTAAATTTCCTTTTTGATGTACATTCATTGAAAGAAATGCTTACCTTGACTTTAAAATGTATTGTTCAGTGCTGTACTTTTGAAAGCTGTCATTTCTGGAGTCTGTTATTATTATAAAAGAGCAGAAATTTGACCTAAATTTAGATGAGTGATTGCAGTTGACTGGTACGCAACCATTATTTGTGCTTGCAGGTTGTGTCATTGTAATTTATAAAGAAATAATCCTTTTGTTTATTTTATTTTAATCTATTAATTGCAGGGTACTTTTATGAAATATTTGACCCTAATCTAGCCTATAATGTAAATATTTGTTGTAACAATTAATAGATAGAACAATCAAACAAATAGTTCCTCTGATTTTTAAGGAATTACATTTTCTAAATCACTGAAAGTCATTTTATCATGACAATTTCTGTTGACTTGTGACAAATAGCACAAAAATATGATTGGTTTGAGATATTACAAGACTTATCATTGTCCAATGATTATCTGTGACAGAATTTCCTATTTCATAGATTTAAGGTATCTGGATGAGCCATATAATTGCCTTTTGTACTGAAGAAATATGTTAAAGTGATTCTGACTAACATACATCAGTGAGAAACATGGCCGGTCAAGGTAAAATCAACTAAATTATCTTTGATACACTGTAACTGCTGTTGTCACAAAAATGCTGTAATGCAAAACATTGTACTTAGATCTGATATAATGCTATATATATATATATATATATATATATATATATATATATATATATATATATATATATATATATATATATATATATATATAATATGTGTGTGTGTGTGTATGTTTAATTTCTCAATTTCTCAGATACAGGACAAATATTAAAGTACTTCATTGGAATCATAATGACGGTTCTGCTGACCCATGAATGTGTTGTGGAAACACTTGATTTCCCAGAAACAAGTATAGATTTAGAGGTAGGGGAAGGTTCGTTTATACATAAACACAAATCATGCATGGAAAACAACAGATTTCTGTCTTTACTTAGATTAACTTACAATAATATAATTTTCATTAAGAATGAAATATTTTGTAAAAGTTTTAGTTTTATTATAGGTATATTCATATTTTGAATTTGCTTTTATTTTTATAATTTTAGTAATTTTGTTATGCACTTTTGTGATTGTATTATTATTATTATTATTTATTGTGCTACTTGTTTAATTTATTTTTATTTCAGATTTAGTTTTAGTTAGTGTTAGTTTTGATTTATTTCCAGTTAATAATTTTAGTATTATATATTATATATATTAATTCATTTTAATAATTTCAACCAGTTTATCACAAAGGCAACATTTCTAATTTAATATTTTACGTTTTTAAACTAATTCATATTATATTTTATTTCAGCTTTATTTCTATTAACAGAAATTTATTTAATGGTTTTAGTTAATAATAATAACCCTACCATGGTCAAATGATTAACTCACATGATAAATGATTATAAATAAAAAATAAAAAAAAATTATTTTTGTGTTATTTTATTTTTTCAGTTTAGCTACATAGATGGGCAACTGCGTCATAGATTACCAAGAAGCGCAGGTCTGATTCACAGTTTTGTCCCTTACTCACACACTGTTATAATTGTTTGATGTAATTGATATAACAATCCAGACACATTAACTTAATATGCTTTATTTTTTGACACTGTCAATGGTTTTGTCTCATCCTTTACTTCAAGAGTACAGGGCTCCTTATGACTGCATTATTATTAAAATCTGATTCATTTTCTCTTATGTATAGAGCTATTGGAGTTCATTGTGGTTGTGGAAGTGAATGCATCCCAAGCTGTGGTGATTGAACAGATAAGAGCGTCATTGGCCTCCATTACGTTTCCTCTTCAACTGGACAACAATACTGAACTTACTGCTGCGAACATCACAACAGGTGAGCCTGTTAAACCGGTGATCAAAAGCAATTTACGTCATTCACACTGCTTCATTTTCTCTAATGTTGTGTAAATATTCTTTTGTTTTATTATATTTACATTAGTGTGCCAGCCAAATGTGACCGAATACCAGTGCGTATGTGAAGATGGTTATGCATGGACATACAACAACTGCAGGACATATGATGCCTGTGATGCCATCAGTTTGGGCTCATGTGGATGTATCAGTGGCGTTCCGAGTGATGGAGAGATGTGTGTGCCGGAGAGCGGTAAGAATCATGATCAAACAAGCCAACTGCAAATGCACTCAAAAAGCTTTATTAATGTTTATGTTAAAAATGCTACAGTAAATAAATAAATAAATAAAATAGGTATACTGTAAGTTACCTTAATATATACAGTAAAAAGTATGAATTTGCATATAATTTAAAGTGAACATTTTAACAAGACAATATATGCATGTTTACATTAACATATACAGTATTTAAGAAAAATTATGCGTCACCTTATAAATTATGTTGAAAAGCAATTTAAGAAAATAAATTCTGATCAATTATATAAATATGTGTGTTTTATTAACTTTTAGTCATCATGAGCATGTGAAGACTTCAGATGCAAAAGCCTCTAAGTGCCATCTGAAATTTTCTTCTAAAATTAGTGTTTTTATCAGGCTGCTATGTTTTAATTTTAGCATTTTCACTTTATTAGCAGTTAATAGATCCTTTTCATTACCGTTAAAGTGAAATAACTGAACATAAACATAGGAGCCTGATAAAAATGATTATTTTAGAACAAAATTTCAGATGGCACTTAGAGGCTTTTGCATCTGAAGTCTTCATGTATTATTATGGTGCTGCTGATCACTTTAAGGTACAAAATAGATTTACTGTAGGTTGGTACATTAACATTATATCAGACATGGTAATGGATATGGTAGTGTTAAAGTATTTGGTCTTGGCGGAATAGATCTGATACGCTGCTACTGCAGAGAAAGTACCAAGACTTGCTACTGCCAATACATTCACAAACATTGCTGTGAGTGAGCATGTAAGACATGCTGCTGCACACATAACATAAATGAAATAACCCCAATAGCAGATCTATATAGGTGGAGCTGAGGAAGGTGAAGGGTTTCTAAAAGCACGCTGCAGACTGCTAACAGCCAGAAGTACCTGTATTTGAATGTTGATATTAAAAAATATCCTGGCTCTTCCAGCTTTGTAATGAGATTGAATGGCGCCTGAGTTTTTGAAGTTACATCCATCATAAAAGTAATTCATATGACTCCAGTGGGTTAATAAATCTGTTCTGAAGCAAAGCAATGTTTTTTTTGTGAGAAAAATATCCCTATTTAAAACTTTATAAACTATAATCACTGGCTTTCGGTAATGGCCATACGCAAGTCGAGTTCCAGCGAAAGAGTGACCTCTGACCCAACGTATGATGTAGGACAGTGTTTCCCAATCTTTTTTATGCAATGGCACGGTTTTGATAGGTAAACACTGCCATGGCACACCAGTAGGCCTATGATTTAAAACAACAAAATTTCACAAACATGCATTGCTTCAAATGGCATATTAAAACTGGATATTATGTTAAAGTTAGAACTCACATTTATTGTGAAACTTGAGCAGGTAGGAACACAATAAGATCATAGGTAGGTATCTATTTGATGTTGTTGGTAATGATGAAATAACAAATTTAAATATCGTCACTGTCAGGCGGAAACCTCATAGATTTTAAATAATTAAACATTGTGTCATAAAAGTCGATGTTGTGGTTTTATATGCCAAACACGTGGATGTGTTAGGGCTGGGACAATACAGCGATTCTCGATCGATACAAGGGCTGCGTCCGAAAACTGGAAAATGCTGCCTTCCGAGGACACATTTCAAGGTAGTAAGGCATCAAGGCACGTACGAATCCAATGTTAGCTTCACTTCCTCTCTCATGAGATACCTTCCTCAGATCGATTTTTGAAGGAAGCATAGATGTATCCTTAGCTGCCTTTGATATCCCACAATCCTGTGCTTTCCATTCTGTGACAGTTGAGCTAGAAAAATAAAGATGGTGTCCGAAAGTTGCGTTTGCTGCTCAGTTTGTGTATAAATGTACGATTTTGATCAACATATTTCAATTTTCATATAATTTCTATCGAGAAATTACTACTGTAGTAATTAAATATTTGTTTAGTTCTCACCAAAGCTCGCGCTATATTGTTGTAGATCATTAAACTGTTACGCTGCCTCAGAAGTCTGTCCGAAATCAATTTCGTGAGGTATCTTCATGCACAAACGCTGCCATACAAGTCATTCTCTTATAAGATAGCAAGGCAGCAAGACAGCTACCTAGGTTTTCGGACGCAGCCAATGAATCTAGATCGATCCTGATATTTTCTCTCTTGAATCGATTCTGAGCTTAGCTTAGTTTTTAGATGGCGCTCTAGGCTAGTTTTTTACCACACACTTAAATGCTCACAAAGAAGAGTGCTGGATAGCGATCATGCGTTCGGCTGTCATGTAAGTGGTTAAATAAGGGCTGTGTCCAAAAACCTAAGTAGCTGTCTTGCTGTCTCACTGTCTTATAAGAGAATGACTTGTACGGCAGCGTTTGTGCATGAAGGCACCTCACGAAACTGATTTCGGAAAGACTTCTGAAGCAGCGTAAGAGTTTAATGATCTACAGCGAGCTTTGGTGAGAACAAAATATTTAATTAAACAAATATTTAATTATTACAGTAGTAATTTCTCGATAGAAATTATATCAAAATTGAAATATGTTGATCAAAATCATACATTTATACACAAAATGAGCAGCAAATGGAACTTTCGGACGCCATCTTTATTTTTCTAGCTCAACTGTCACAGAATGGAAAGCACAGGATTGTGGGATATCAAAGGCAGCTAAGGATACATCCATGCTTCCTTCAAAAATTGATCTGAGGAAGATATCTCATGAGACAGGAAGTGAAGCTAACATTGGATTCGGACGTGCCTTGATGCCTTACTACCTTGAAATGTGTCCTCAGAAGGCAGCATTTTCCAGTTTTCGGACGCAGCCATAGACTTATTTTCCAGAGAAACATGCGCGCTGCCTTCTTTAGAATATTGTCTTTGAACTTCCGTTTTCGCGGTAGTCCTGTATATTTCTATGGCATCGCTGTTGAAGAAGAATAGAGTGCCCCAGGGATGACGCGTTTTTGTAGGCAAAACCCGGAAGCGAGTTAGCATTTTAGGACTTCCAGTTCCAACGCCGTAAAGTCTATGGGTTTTTTGAATGGGTTTTTGCTTTGTTTTCGCCTGAAAGGTCTGTGGTTAACAAAGCCTCTAAATACTTTCACGTTTTGATCTATGACATAAAACACACCAGTTATAACCCAATTGTGATTTTTTAAACTTTTACTGTGTCTTAAAATCGGCGGTTGCTAACAAATTGCTAAAAGGGACTACTTCCTTTGGGGGGACTTTAGACGTCATCATGACAAACAGGACATTTGGACAGCATTTCTCATGAAAAAGTGGATAAGTATTCATACACAGCGCAGATCATAATCAGCGAGCATGTTTATAAATGAAGTTGTTTTCTAAATACAGTTTGAGGAAGCTTGGTGGTGGTGATGTTGATCCGCGACCATGGTGTGCTGTAGTCCGTTTATAGCCTACTGTTAGCCTTTTATATCTGACGACTTTATTTGGGCTTTAAAATTAATAAATGCTGTGTTAACTTGTAAAGATTATCTTGATAGACAAAACGTGTAAGTGTCATAACCCTTTGTTAAACACAGAGCTTATTTTCTGCGATTTTCAAAAAGTCTATGGGAAAAATGAATCGGCTTTCAGTCGAGGGAACCTGTGCGCCGCTAACTTCCGGGTTAATTGGCCTACAAAAACGCGTCATCCATGGGGCACTCTATTAGCTGGTGAAGTGGATTTACGTGTTGTAGAGTTGACCAAAGTTATCATGAGCATTGTAATGTTTAAAGCGGGTGTCTTAACAAATGTCAGTAGAACGGGAAGATTTTAAAATGAGCAGTTCATTCATAAATACATAAGATCGCTGTGGAAATGCAAGCCGGAAGTCAAAAGACAACGAGCGGAGCGCTGAAAAGGGGCGGGGCTACATAAGGTAGAGGGTATGCATCGACGTCACTTTCCCTCCGAAAGCGCTCTCCCTCTGCTGGACTGAGTGGCAAAAGAAGCTGCTGCGTGACTGGATTTAGTAGGGGAAACTGCGAAAACGCGAGTAAAACTAACGAATTACACTAAAGGTTGGAACTGAATGTGTTCTTTACAACTTGTCAAATAAACCTAATCCATGGATATTGACATGCAGCCATGAGTCGTGTTTCCTGACATTTAAGTTATATGTGCCTGATTTCGACAGCGGGGAAATACATAAAGCAAATCTGCCTGTTAATATTTTATATAACTACAATATAGGTAAGTTTAAATCCGCGTAATCACTTATATCAATGTTATATCGTCATATTGTCCAGCCTTAAAACGTATATAGTTTTATAGTATAGTTTTTGTCAGTGTTGTTTATTTAAAAACACCCAATTATGCAGAATATAGATGGAAAATATTTAATTAATGAGTTGTCAACATAATATATAACAATACAATATATACGGTGTGATTTTACCTCAAAATCCAACAATTTGACACAAAATGATTAAATCTATGTTTATCTGCTGGAGTCAAGTTGTTTCTATGAATGTGATCCATTTGCTTCTTTTTCTGTAGCTTTCTTTAGCGGTCTTTAAATATAACGTATACCTCAGGGTTTGTGTCAAAGCTATTTGTACAGTCAATCACAAAGCTTTTTACCGTTTTGGATGTGTTTTGTGTGTTTTTCGCGACATTTACGCTGAAAACCAATGCTGCCGCTCAGTTTTTTGGCACTCATTGGACGTGACCGCAGTCGTAACGGTCGACGTGAATACGTGCTCTATACTTGCACCTCGGCTAATGCTTTTATGACGCGAGATTTGTAATTCAAAAATACAGAAAAAACAGCAATACTGTGAAATATTATTACAATTTAAAATAATGGTTTTCGATTTTAATATACTTTAAAATTTAATGTATTTCTGTGATGCATAGCGGCTGAACATTCATGTTACCTCTGTGGCATTTCATATAGGCTTTTAGCTTAAAATCATGCACATTTGGAAAAATATTGATGGATTGATGGGATACGCTTGGCCTTGTATACCGCTCCGAAGCGGTATTCAAGATAGTGTGGGTTTAGTGTGCGTTAAAGGTGCTAAATAGGATGTTTTGTTTTATAGATTTTTTGCAATATTACTTGAAACTGTCTTTACTAACTGATAAAAGACTATTTATTAGGTGCACTGAAAGGAATAATATTAAAGGGATAGTTCACCCAAAAATGAAAATTTGATGTTTATCTGCTTACCCCCAGTGCATCCAAGATGTAGGTGACTTTTTTTCTTCAGTCGAATGCAAATGATGATTTTTAACTGCAACCGCTGCTGTCTGTCAGTCAAATAATAGCAGTAGATGGGAACTTCAACTATAACAGTAAATAAAACTTGATTAGACAAATCAAAATTAAAACCTGCGGCTCGTGACGACACATTAATGTCCTAAGACACGAAACGATCGGTTTGTGTGAGAAACCGAACATTATTTATATAATTTTTACCTCTAATACACCACTATGTCCAACTTCGTTCAGCTTCCTGTTAGTGAGGTCAAAAAACGCGTTCTGAAGACGGAAGTGATGTCTCGCCCATATACTTCAATGAGCGCGAGACATCACTTCCGTTGTCAGAGCGCGATCAGACCTCACTAGCCGGAAGCTGAACGAAGTTGGACATAGTGGTGTATTAGAGGTAAAAAATTATATAAATACTGTTCAGTTTCTCGCACAAACCGATCGTTTCGTGTTTTAGGACATTAATGTGCTGTCACGAGCCGCAGGGTTTAATTTGGACTTGTCTATGGAGGTTTTTTCGACTCTTATTGTTCAAGTTCCCAATCACTGCTATTATTTGACTGACAGACGGCAGTGGTTGCAGTTAAAAATCATCATTTGCGTTCGACTGAAGAAAAAAAATCATCTACATCTTGGATGACCTGGGGGTAAGCAGATAAACATCAAATTTTAATTTTTGGGTGAACTATCCCTTTAATATACATCATCTGTGCACGAGGTCGGGCCTTAAAAACATCAGCCAATCGTTTACGCGATCATCACGTAAACGATTGGCCCTCTGGCTTGTCAATCACAGCCGTGACGTTCCTTATGAGAGACGTGCGCGGATTAAGCATAGCTAATGAACACATTGCCCTTGGAAATAAATGAATGCGTCATTAGAGTTATGCACTTTGTCTCTGTCACAGAACTACCCTTCACAGACTTATTGTTTGAAGTTGAGATTGAATCATCAAGCATCTCCGTGATCGATGAGATGATGAGATTTCTGCAGAACTTCACCTTTCCACTTCATTTAGATGAGCTGGTTGAAGTATTAGATGTGGACATCACGACAGGTGACGTATATCATGTGACCTTCATGACCTTCTAAACACTAACACAGCAGTCCTGATCTGTTAAAAATGAGCTTACATTTATGTTTATCTTGCTTAGTGTGCAGTTTCAATGACAGTGGATACAAATGTGTATGTGAGGATCAGTATTTGTGGTCGTGTGAAAAGTGCACAGAATATGGGAGCTGTGACAACATCACTAACAACACATGCAGCTGCATCAATGATATTCCAAGTGATAGACAGTTCTGTCAACCAGTCAATGAGATAACAAGTAAAATAGTTTTATACATTTCTGTTTTTAATCACATAGAAGACCTCAGTTACTGTTACAAATTATTTCTAATCCATTCTCATCCTTTTCCCATAAAATAACACAGCATGTGCGCAACCATCAACAGGTACATAAACATCTGACTTAAACCCCAAAGTCCATTTAACTGCAGCATTTTCATGCATATTAGAAGAGAAGAGTGAATATTCCTAACTCTTTTTTCCCCCCCACACTCACTCTAGTTCCAGCTGAATATCTAACAGAAATTCAGATAGATGCTGAGAATACTTCCGTCATTGATCAGCTGATGAACTATTTGATGGCTTTCAGTTTGCCCTTGAAAATCAGTGACAGCACTAACATCACAGAAATCAACATAACTACTGGTATGAGCTTTGTCTCCGTTTTGACTTGTACTTTATACTATACTGCTATAAATGAATGATGAACTTGTGGATTCTGCTTTCCAGTGTGTTCTTTGAACGAAACACAGTATCAGTGTAAATGCGAGGGTCTGTTTGTTTGGCCAAATGACACATGTCACTCATATGAGGCCTGTGATGACATCATTGATGGTTCATGTACATGTATCAATGCCCTTCCAACCAACGGACAGTTCTGTCAGTTAAAAGAAGGTGAGACATTACATTCATAAATCTGAAAACAACAGCATTCTCTAATAAACTCTTTATATTTGACATTTGATTTGTAGCACCCCATCTTAAACTTGGTTAATTTTGTCTTAATATCTGGTCTACTGATAATTTGAAACCATTTATTGAGTCTCTAAAGAAACATTTCCACCAACAGTATTCACAGTAACTTATTTAATGAATTGTTTGGATAAGACAACCATGTTTTTTTTAAAACAGCAGTTAATATCTATATCTAATTTCTGTGTAGCATATAACCCAATATAACCCAAAACAAAGCTGAAAATGAATTTCAGACCATTTAGTTTTCAGAATTTTGTATAAATATAATGGCATAAATAACTACTTATTATTTGTGTACCATGGACTTCACATTTCATCTCCATTTCACCTTGAGTAATTTCTTAAAATAAAAAATAAAATCATTAATAAAACATTTGTAATGGATATCATTTTTTTTATATTGGTAGTCAATTGATCATCCAGATATTGTGTAAAAAAGCAGAAATTGCATAAAGATTTATTCAGCATATCAGTAATTGGACACTGGTGTATAAAATAATCTGAATCAGTATCGGCTGATCTCTATTGCAGAGTAAGAACTTTCATAAAAATACAGCAACACAACAACATTCCAGTAGAAGGCACTGGCATCAAGAAAAACCTGTTTTTCGCAGTGAGAGTACATAGTTTCACTTTTGCTCTGCTCATGTTTTTTTTTTTTTTCCACAGCACCACCTACTAACTATGAGATTGACATTGATGTGAGTTCCTTTGACTTGGTCCAGGTGAACTACTTACGAAATCTAATCATGAACATCAGCCTGCCTTTCACTCTCAGCAACAACATAAATATCACAGATGTCGATGTGACCACCGGTGAGAGCATAAAGCTTTGTTACATCTGTGTTTGCACAAAAAGTAGCAATTTTAATATGATTAGTTATATATTGCTTATCATGTTAGTTAGACTCCATAAAATCATCAAATTTGGGGTATTTTGACGTGAGACTATATACCACACAAGTGTAGACTGTATTTGGATATTAACATGTGCATAAACACAAAGTTACTTCCATAATATATATTTTGCTTACAGATGCAAAGATCCAGAAATGCTTTCTTGGTTTTAAACTGAACATGAATGATTTTCAAAAGTTCTTTTGATTGTATGAATATAGCCTAAAAGTCTACATCATCTTTTTTTTTTTTTTTACAGTGTGTGGGTTAAATGGAACAGAATATGAGTGCAAGTGTGAGGAGCATCATGTTTGGCCCAATGACACCTGCAGGGCCTATCAGGTGTGTGATGGCATTGTGGGAGGCACTTGTGGATGTATTCAAGCTCTCCCTTCAGAGGGTCCGCTTTGCCAGAGAGGTGAGTAATTGTTTAAACAAAGCAAGCAAGCAAATAAATAAATAAATAAAACCATTATTGAATTAAGTCATGTTTATGTATCTGATTCACTGTGTTTGCTATCATCATTATGTTAGAACAACAAATTTCTTTCCATCCATATAAACTGTCATTTAATTTCTGATAATTTCTGTCATTTTTATTCAGTTTTGAGATTAGATGCAAAAGTAATTTAACTAAATAAATTCGGTCATCAATACACAAAATAATACAATTGTAAAAACATATGGTTGGAGAAATTAGAAAAAGGGTTTTTAAATTTTACATTACCATTTTTTTTAGTTTATCATCTATTTCAATATATGTAGTTCTGTACAGTGGTGTTCTGAAATGAGATGACAAAGTCCTCGCAGTTGTTTTTTTTTTTTTTTTTTTTTTAATCAAATGTAAATTCATGTCCCAGTTAACTTAATGTTGTCACATTTTCCTGGTTAAATAAACATTAAATAAAAAAGAAACCAGAAACAATTCTATTTTGTATTTAAACATTAACTAGGCAATTAGTGTTCTGTTTATTAAAGCCAAGTATACATCTCATCAAGATACGCATTTTTACATTTATTTCAAAATATAACTAAAGGCAGTAGTTCTTTTTAATAGTCAACTTAATTTTATCAGTTGTCAACCTCGGTAAACACTGGACACACACTAAGCACTAAGATGTACCTTTAATTTCACCAAGCTGATTGCTCACTAAAAACCTCCACAGTCATCATGTTTTCAGGCCATTTCAAGTTTGATTTTGACGTGACATAAAGTGATGATAACTAAGTGGCTGAGTTGTTTACTTACTTTTTAATTAGTTCTCCCATTAGACCAATTCGCTAACACGCACAACACGAGGCAGGATTTTTCACTCGAACCAATCATAGTCATAACAAATCACATATTTAATTTTAGTAATATGAGGAGGCACTGCCTCCCTTGACTTCTCGGAGGAAACACCCCTGTTTTGTTTTATTTGCGCAACATGCTAATAAGAAGCTGTCAAAAGATAGTCAGGATTTATGACACCATTGGCTAATCATTGTAAAAGTGCTGGACTGATTGACTGCAAAACAGAACTACATATTCTTCTGATTAAACGAGCCTAAATTTTTTTTTTTTTTTTTTATAACATGTACTGTAGTTTTAAATATTACAATGTAGTTTTGGACTCATTTCTGATTTGGCAGAGCTCTTTTCAACATTCATGTATGTGTGTGTGATATTTCTACAATTCTCTGATAAATGTCAGGTAAAGTGGATATTTTCGTTCCATAAAAAATCATTTACAGAATGTTGTGTCCATTGAACAGAATCAAACAGGTTAGTCAGACGTTACCACAAAAACTCAAGCAGCGTAACAAAGTTACAAAACGGAGAGGGCAAAAAGCCAAAGGACAAACAAGACAACAAAAAAAAAGCAACAGTGGTTAGAAAAGTCAGAAAAACTCCCCCAAAATTGCAACTGTCTGGAAGTCTGACAGAATCACTTTGACCAAATATTTTTTCAACTGGAAGTTGTACAGTATCTAAGATTTGGATTTTAATCAATATAGGCTACGAGCAATTAAGTAACCAAATCCGCTAAGGCCTAATAATGTGAATAAACCTACTATTGGTTGCTTGAAAACCTTTGATTTTAGCATTTATGCAAAACCATCTCCCTCCTTTCCAGACATCAATGAATGTGAAGATGCAGTGTCAGTTTGTGGGCAATACTCAGATTGTATTAACATCATTGGGAGTCACATGTGTTCATGCTGGAGTGGATATAATACCTCCAATAAAGACAGTCCTGTGAGCCGCAACAACTCATGTCAGGGTAAGAATTATCAACTGATTTTGTTTTCTGTTTTAATCTCATATAAATGAGTGAACAGAGCTGCTATGTTTTTACAATTTGTGTGAATACTAGCGTGAGCTATGCCTATATTATTTTTCTTTTCTTTTTTTGTCATAGATATAAATGAATGTTTATTCAGTCCATCTGTATGTGGTCCAAATTCCATCTGTGAAAATCAGTATGGAAGTTACAACTGCTCATGTTTGGATGGATTCACTGCAACAAACCCAAGTCTCCCCGTCAGCATAAGTAACATGTGTGGAGGTAAATCATGGATCTTGGAGAACTTATCATTTTTGAAAATAGCAGCATGTTTTTTTTCTGCTATGTCATTCTTTTCAAATCATATTTAACACAGTTTATGGTTTAATATTTTGAAAAGTAACTTTTATAAGCACACATAATTGACAATTAATATTTCTAACTGTGGCATAAATAATTCTACTCACCCTCTAGTTTTAAAGTTTGGTACCTATAGTAAAAAAAAATAAAATTAATTTGGTTGATCTTTATATTAGCATGAAAGTTCCTAATTACAACAATACATTTTTTTCCTCTCTTCCTGTAATATAGATGTGCATGAATGTCTAAACACATCAGAGTTCTGTGGTCCAAACTCTCGTTGCATCAACTTATTTGGGAGTTACAACTGTTCCTGCTTGAGTGGGTTTACTGTAACAAATGTGAATCAACCAGTCAGCACCAGTAACCCATGCAATGGTAAGGATTTTTCTTTTTAAGTTTGATTGATTTGATATCAGTTTTCAACTTCTGTTTTCTCCAAATCCATGGACAGTTCAACCAAACCTGTCTGTCACATGACGAAACTTGTTCTTAGAGAACTGATTCCAGTCATAACTGAATTTCGTCAAAAGGTTTTGCAGGGCATCAGTCATAATTTCTGGATGTTTTTTTTCCCTCTCTTTTTCTACAGTGACTCTACCTTTGACTGAATATCTGATTGAAATCCAGATCAATAGTGTGGATAGTAGCATCACTGATCAGCTGAGGACCCTTCTGATGTCTTTTAATTTGCCCTACATAATCAGTGACAGCACTAACATTACAGAAATCAACATAACTACTGGTATGAGCTCTGCCTCTGCTTTGTAATGTTAAATAGCTAAGATTAAACTTTATACATCATCAATGTTGCTATAAATTATTTGATATTTGAACTGTTCTTCTGAATTTCAGTGTGTTCATTGAACCAAACGCAGTATCAGTGTAAATGTGACGGTCTGTTTGTTTGGCCGAATGACACGTGTCACTTGTATGAGGCCTGTGATGTCATCACTGATGGTTCATGTACATGTATCAATGGCCTTCCAGTCGATGGACAGTTCTGTCAAGGTGAGACAATGACATCATTCTACAACAACATCACTTTTCTCCCTTTAATTAAATTGTTCTATTTTTCTGCTTTGATTTTACTGCATTTTGCTACTGGGATTGACAGACTGATCATGTGCTTGTTTTTGTTTGTAATTAACTGTGTAAGTCACATGGTCTATTGCATATATATATATATATATATATATATATATATATATATATATATATATATATATATAATATACATGGGCGACATTTGACTCTCGAGTTAGGGGGGGCAAGAATTTTTTTTTTTTTTTTTTTGCAGGTAAACTTTTTGTACCTGCATCAGCAAATTATTCGCGGAAGTTTTAAGCAAACAAGTTTAAGTTTGCTTGTTCTTTTTTTTTTTACTTATTTATTTAATAATTCACTTAATTGTATTATCACGGGAAATGACGCGGACGATATCTGGAATCAGAGTTCATCATTTTGCGAGCAACTGATGATAAAGAAAAATGTCACGTCGCAATATTGATAATAGGTATTACGATTTTAAACCATGAAGCCGAGCCAGTTGATATCACACAAACAATGAGCAAACTTTGCGTGAGAGTTATGCGGATGAAGTCTCACTAGAGAACAGTAGTGGCTCCTTGCCATAAATATAGGTAGGGCAGATTATGGGTGTTAACGCTAGTTTATTATAAACATTTTAACCCAACCTGCTGGGTTTGTCCATATTTTACCCAGCTTGATTTTTTTTTAACCCAGCATTTTTTAGAGTGTAGTTTATTATAAACATTTTGCAAGCTTTATATTCTAATCGCTGAACACATCAGACACACTTTTGGCAGAATTCGAATGTCCTTGCGTTATTCAGCCTGAGGGTGGCGCTCTAATGATGATCGACAGACTTTAGTACACACAACACACAAAATCTTAGAATTGTATTTATTGCTTTCGAATTTTGTTTGTAGAATATTGTTTTAGAATAGTTATGTAGGAATTCGAGAAATGAGCGCATTTAAATTAAAGGGTTTATACCCTCATTAATGTTATACGCTACTCCACATAGGAAGAACAGACATGCCAAACAGTTACTGACCTGATGCAGACACATATCTGAAGCGGACTGATATCGTCTTGGTCTGGAGCGAGGTGTACGTGAGGTGTGTTTAACGTGGAAATAAGCGGGGCAGCCAGAAATCTGCCACTATGGCTCTCTATGAGAGGGTGCTGCAATTCAATTTTTCACCAGAGATTTACATAGGAAAGTTGTGTGGCGCTGTAGAGCTGGGATGGGGCTTCCCCGCTTAGTATTATGAATACATGCCTGTCGAATCCATGTGCTACAATTTAATATATCCAGCTCTCTTTACGACTTAAAGTAGTCTAGAAAATCTGAAAATTATTTGTTGCAGAATGCTGAACACATTTATAATGTATTATTAATTCAGTGTACATAGGGGTAGGCCTATTAATATTTTGGTAAGGCTCTGCCCCACCTGCCCATACAGAGCCGCGGCTGGTACAGAAACTGAAAGTAAAAACCATAGACTGTGGTAAAAACTGAGCTTTTGGCATCTTTCGGCGCATATCCTCTTAGAGACTATTAATTTATTTTCTTAATATTTCTCTTGTGGTCCATAGTGAGGAAAAAAATGTAAAATTTTACGAAAATAAACTAGTTGTTTTTTAAATGAGGAGTATCCAACTAATCTTTTATCCTCACTCACAGCGCATCGGTTATGCGGTGATGCGCTATGATATTGTGGGGCAAATTAATTACAATATTATCTGAATTATAAAAGTAGCATAATAATAATAAGAAGAATTTAATAGCCCTGCGTGCCCCGTCCGATATACGCCACTGTGAAGGGATAAACGGCGTTCGGGCACGGCATCAAAGCGATTAACTGTATTATCCAAATCCACATGCATGGACCGTCCAATGTTCAGTACTGCATGTCTCCTGTATCTGATGTTTATCATGTGTTTTCAGAAACGTTTACTAGACGGTGGACTAGCTTTGACTCTCTGAATAGTGGCCGCGTTTTTTGTGACCACGGTCTTTCCGCGCTCACGGGCAAAGGACTCGGAGTAGGCTATCTTTGAAAAGCTCGCGCTCAACTGTGCGCGAGAAGGAGCGATGGAGCTGTAGCCTACCCGAGAAATTATATATATATATATATATAAACCGCTCCAAATTGTAGTGGACGAGCTGACGGCTCACATCGGGAAAAAATATGCCCCCACCCCCCCCCCACCCCCAATCCCGCCCATGTGTGTATATAAATATATATATATAGATATATATATATATATATATATATATATACACAGCTTAGGCTACAACAAAGCTAATTTAAAAAAAAAAAAACTTTTTCATTTTTATTTTAAATATTTAATTAACTGTACTAATTGTTGTGCTCAACCTGCTTCTGTTTGTTCTTGCAGTACTACCTTCTAACTATGTGATTGACATTGATGTGAGATTCTTTGACTTGTTCGTGGTGAACTACTTACGGAATATCATCAGAAATTTCAGCCTGCCTTTGACTCTGAGCAACAGCATAAATGTCACAGATATCGACATGACTACTGGTGAGAGCAGAATGTTTCATCATGTCACGCACTAAGATGAGTTCAGTATTTGGACAAATTGACAGTTTGAACAAAGATGAATAAATCCTATTCTGTTACAGTGTGTGGGTTAAATGGGACAGAATATGAGTGCAAGTGTGAGGAGCATCATGTTTGGCCCAATGACACCTGCAGGGCCTATCAGGTGTGTGATGGCATTGTGGGAGGCACTTGTGGATGTATTCAAGCTCTCCCTTCAGAGGGTCCGCTTTGCCAGAGAGGTGACAAAATCACATTAAATCACAAATGTACTGATTGTAATTGTTGTAACATGACCAGTATTAGTTTACTCAGTGACACTTGACACGTTTGGTTGTTTGGAAACTTTGGATTTTAACATTTATGTAATGTCGCTCTTTTTTTCCAGACATCAATGAATGTGAAGATGCAGTGTCAGTTTGTGGTCAATACTCAGATTGTATTAACATCATTGGGAGTCACATGTGTTCATGCTGGAGTGGATATAATACCTCCAATAAAGACAGTCCTGTGAGCCGCAACAACTCATGTCAGGGTAAGAATTATCAACTGATTTTGTTTATATTTTATGAAATTGAGAGTACAGAGCTGCTGTATCTTCACAGTTTGTGTGAAAACTGCTGTGAGCTTTAGCTGTTCCTGTTTGAGGTGTAACATCACCAAACAAATAATTATTTTTTTTCTTTTTCCCATCTTGGAATTATTATGTGAATACTTTTGTTTATATACCAGAAGTCTTTCATGTCTTTAGCCTTTTTTTGCTTAATTTAATACTGTGAAAACAAGAGGGTTTTTTTTTTCTTTCATTTATTTAATTTCTTTTTTCCCATAGATATAAATGAATGTCTGTTCAGTCCATCTGTATGTGGTCTAAATTCCAACTGCACAAATGAAATAGGAAGTTACAATTGCTCATGTTTGGATGGATTCACTCCAACAAACTCCAGTCTCACCATCAGCATCAATAACACATGTACAGGTAAATCGCATAATCACATTTATATAGTCTAATTTTGGAAATGTTGTTTAACAGTAGAACAGCAGTTTATTTTTTCAACTGTTGCATATCAAATTTTGTTCATCCTGTATTTATGAAGATACCAAAACATAAGAAAAAATTTATTTGAATTAAAGTGACATTCATATTTGAGTGTTCCTAATAGCAACAATACCCTTTTTTCCTCTCTTCCTGTAATATAGATGTGCATGAATGTCTAAACACATCAGAGTTCTGTGGTCCAAACTCTCGTTGCACCAACTTATTTGGGAGTTACAACTGTTCCTGCTTGAGTGGGTTTACTGTAACAAATGTGAATCAACCAGTCAGCACCAGTAACCCATGCAATGGTAAGGATTTTTCTTTTTAAGTTTGATTGATTTGATATCAGTTTTCATACTTCTGTTTTCTCCAAATCTGAGGACAGTTGAACCAAACCTGTCTGTCACGTGAAGAATCTTATTCTTAGAGAACTGATTCCAGTCATAACTGAATTTCGTCAAAAGGTT